>NW_020954556.1:35368518-35388301 GCF_900497805.2 Vombatus ursinus | reverse complement strand
TACTGAGGATGATGGTGGACCAATTTTTTGTTTATTATTTATTTTAACAGTCATTTAAAATTTTTGAGGTCCAAATTTTCTCTCTTCAATCCCGCCCCCACCCATTGAGAAGGCAAGCAATATGATATAAATTACACCTGTGAAATCATGTAAAACATATCTTTATATTAGCCATTTTGCAAAAAAGCAAGAAAAATAAAATAAAAAATGATGCTTCAAATTATACTCAGAGGTTATCAGTTCTCTCTATTGAGGTAGATAGCATTTTTCATCATATTATTGTTGTTATTCACTTGTGTCCAAATCTTTGTGACCCCATATGAGGTTTTCTTGTCAAAGACGCTGGAGTAGTTTGCCAATTCTTGTCCAGGTCACTCTGTTGACTAATTCTTGAAATCCATTGAGATTAGAATAAGAGGAAATGGGTTTGAGTTTCATCATGAGTGTTTAGATATGATATTAAGAAATTCTTTCATTAGAGTTATATACTGAAACAAGTTTTAGGAAAAAAAAACTATGAAAACTTTGTTTCAAGATCTTTTCAGATTAGTTAGATTCTCAGTTCTCTAAGACAGTCTTGTGTAAGGGAGAGGGAATTGTTGAAGTTACGTTACAAAAATCCTATTGCTCCGAGATTCCAGGATTATCTTTCATTCCATGGTAAAAAAGAAAATCAATCAACCAACGAATCTTTAATAAAGAAAGGCATACCTACTATGAGATTATATTCACAAAAGCTAAGCAGTCATTGCCTTTAAGGATCTTACATTCCAAGGGGGCATTTAGGGTACATGTATATATGTGCATATACGTACATACATACATACATATGTGTATATATATATGTGTATATATATATATATGTATCTATATCTATATCTAAGGTGGGAATTTAACACACATCTTCCTGACTTTCAGGTTGGCTCTGTAGCTACCAAGCCAAGTTGTTGAAATATTGTGAGCTGATTTCTCATTCTGGACCTCTCTAGAAAGGGCATCAGCTTTTGTTCTATGAGATGATGGCCAGAGGTCCAAGCTCTCCAGCTTGGCTTTGAACTGGCCAAATGGAAATGATCTGAGGCAGCAAGAACAGCAGTGGAAGTATGAAAAATGTAGCCAGAATCAACCTGGTACAAAGATTATCTCCTCACATACTACTTCAGCAATGCTTTCCCTGCAATTATCTCTGGACAATAATGAAGAGAGGAAGAGTCTTCTTTTTCCAGAACTGCGTATTATCAACATGATGATGTTGTGTATTCCAGGTGGTCCATGCTGAACCCATTATAAAATCTGGGCCTTCACAACAGCTTTATTTTTCCTTGCTCTGGCCATGCACAGATGAGGGGTGGGACCTGGGGAAGGGAGGACACCAGGGTACTGTGGATTCTGAGGAGTTGCCAAGTACATCTCCTTTCTGAAGTTTGACCTCAGACATTGGTGTTATTTTCCTGGGTTCATTAACTTCCCAGTGACCTAGATAAATGTTTTGAAAAATAATATGTGAGAGTAATCTCACTGATTGGGGGGCTATCTGGTCCTACATTCTTTTTTGGGGGGGAAGAGGGAAGGAGAGGAAAGCATATTTTCAAAAGAAATTTGGTGAATTAATAGAGCGTACATGCTCTTTTCTAAATATTCTAAGAGAACTAACTGTTTTCTGAGACTGCTCTTTGTTAATTCCTTCTCAAATCCTATTCCTGTCCTTAATGTTAATTGCATTGTCACTTCTGTTTTGGTGATGCCATTACTATGCATTAGAAAATACTATCTTTAGAGCACTGGCCCTGGATTAAGGAGGACCTGAGTTCAAATCCGGCCTCAGACGCATAACTTTTACTAGCTGTGTGACCCTGGGCAGGTCACTTAACCATACTGCCTAGCAAAAACAAAAACAAACAAAAAAAGAAAATATTACCTTCATGTCTGAATGCTATTTCCATATATGTCAACTGGATGTTACAATTCTTGGTAGCTACAAGACAATAGCAGTAGAGATATATACACCATAAAATCTAAGAGTTGGGTGGCACTAGCTCTAACTGGCCAATTGTTAAATTTTTAGTGTGAACATTTATACCTTATCAATTAGCAATTACTACAAATCAGGGCTTGGTTTTTTTTTTTTTGGTTGTTGATTGTCTACATTTAAGAAAGCGTCAATAATGTAGGTTAAACTTAAAAGTATATGTCTTTTTTTTTTGCCAGAGAGCCTGATTGTTAAACACTTACCAGTTTATACCCATATTGCTCTATCAGCATTGTTTGAGCACATCAGGACTGCTAGGTAGAAGGCTTAGGGAATGAAGTCATCACCAGACTGGAGGTGTGGTGACTATGGGTTAATAATAGTAATAATAATAATAATAAGCATTCATATAGCACTTTAAGGTTTACAAAGGGCTTCACATACATGAATTCATTTGAACCTCACCCCTGCTAAGAGCCCATCTAACCCAGCCCACAGCTGATCAATTATTCTCTCTACAACTTCACTAAGTGGTCATCCATCTTTTACTTGAAGTCCTTCAATAACAGGAGCTCACTGTCTCCCGAGGCAGTCCATTTCACTGTTGAGTAGCCTAGTGTTAGTTTTCTCCTCTCTTCTCCCTTTACCTCCAAATCAAGCTTAAATATCCTTTGCAAATTGGGGCTTAAGAACAAACCTAAACCTTCTTCTAAATGAAGCATTTTAAATATCTGAAGATAACTGTGCAATCATTTCCTAAGTCTTCTCTCTAAGATAAAGAAATCTAGGTCCTTCTACAGATTCACTCATTGGGAACTGTTCTCTGCAAATCTAGGGTAATTTGGAGACCCTGGATTTTCAGGGGAAGAAGCTTGTGAGACTAGGGTGCATGGCTTGTCTCTCCTATCATGAACTTTGTTCAGCAACCAGATCTTTGGCCCTCTATCTTTGTACAAGCCCTGTTTATTCTTTCTCAAACATCTTTCTCAAATCTGTCCTTTTCATTCAATGCATACCACCAATGCCTTCATTTCCTTATACCTATATTGTTCTAATAGCCTCCTAACTGGTCTTTCTGTTTCCAGTTTTTCCCTTCTCCAAGCCATCCTTTGCATTGCTTCCAAACATATCTTCCTCAAAATGCACACATTTGCTTACATTACTTCAATATTCTAAAACCTTCCATAGCTTTCTACTAACTATAGAACAAACTATAGAATAAATCCCATTAACTGGCATTCAAGGCTCTCACAATATGGATCCAGATGATCATTCCAGTCTTATTTAATGGTATTTTTCTTGCATTCTAGTTAAACCGGACTACCAGGTGTTCGTTAATATTGCCCAGCTCCATTTACTACCATTAATATTGAGCTATAGTGAGAAATATATATAGTGAGAAATATAATAGTGAGCTATCTCTCACTCCTGGAATGGACATACCTTTGTATCTCTGTTAAAATCCTTCTCTCCCTTTAAACCCTTGCTCAGGTGGTATTTCCATCATGAAAGCTATCTTTGAACCTTATAGACAGTATACTCTACTCATCTTCTCACATTCCCTACATTCTGTGGTTCAATCAAACTGGCCTTTGCATAACTCTCTATCTCCTCTTACCATACTTTTGTTCTGGATATCTCTACTCAGCCTGGAATATACTCCCTCTCTGCTTTCACATCTTTACCTCTTTGATTTCCTTCCAAACTCAGATCAAGCACCATATTTTTACATGAAGCCTTTCCTGATTCCCATCCTGTCCCTAAATTTAAATTTAAACCTAAATTACCTAGTTTTTTTTGTATATATTTTCATATCCTAGTTGTCTCCTCTGATAGAAGGAAACTCCTTGAAGGCAGGAATGGATTTCATTTTTGTCTTTGTATTTCCTATGCCTGCCACAGTTTCTGATGCATACTGGGAGCTTAAAAAATGATTGCTAATCGATCAACTGACCTGTTCTCTACCTTGCCTCCATTTTCAAATGTCTTGTCTTACTCTCAGAATCCACTTTATATGTATTGCTTGCTAACTTCTATTTTACTGTATTTGTGTCCATGTTTTATCTTCATAGTAGATTCCAAAGCTCTGGAGTTTACAAGTGGTATACTTTGATCTATGTCAATAGCACCTAGAATACCTTGTACATAGTAGCTATTTAAAAAATGTTCATTGGATTAAGTTGTGATTATTTTGAAACTGAATACTTTTGTATTTATCCTTAGTTCAGTTTAGGTAGAAGAGGACATGTATTCTATTTTGAAAACTTTCATAATACTTCAGCTCTTTTCCTTCTTCCTTCCTTTAGCTCTAACACTTCATAAGAGAAAGAATTTGTTATATTAGACTTCCTATTAAAATTATGTCCTTCAGAATTCTTAAACGTGACAGCTTTTCCTAGGTAGATTTAGCTTAGTTTTACATTGGGGAATAGAAAGCAGAGAATTCTAATGTACAAGGCAGGACCAGAGGAACAAAGAATAGGTGAAAGAAAAGTATAGCAATAAATATCTACTGGGTTAAAAGGTATGCACTGATTTAGGGTAAAGCATTGTAACATGCATGGAAAGCAAACAAAACAAAACCTAACAAAACATGATCAATTACTATTACCAGGAAAAAAAAAGAGCAGCCCCTTAATCTTCATGTTTCAAACTAAAAACCTGGTATCACAGGCTCATTTTCCACTTTGTGAGATCTGAAGTGATTTTAGGTAAAAAACAGTCTAATATTTTTAATTTCTTTGGCTCTATGTGGGTGCTTTATTGAGCATGATTGCATGTTTCTAGTAAATATCTTCTTATCTGCCCTTTCCCTACAACTCAGTCATTCCCCATTGCTTCTGTTTACAGCTTTCCTAATCTAGGATATGAGGAAAGAGAAAAAATGCCAACAAGTCTAAATATTGAAAGGTCATGGTAGTCACACTTGCTAGTTTCCTTTTCAGCATGCATTAGACATTACAACCTTGGCTTTCTGCTTTTAGATATTAAATTGATATTTTGCCATTTTCTCTTCAGGAGGCAATTTTCAAGAATATAAAAGGGTGCAGGAGATATGGAAATGGAATGTGTGCAACACCTGATGGAATTTTCAAGCCATAGGTAGTTGAGGAAGAGGAGGAATAGAACCTGAGTGAGAACTCTGCTTTGTTTGTAAGTGGTTTCTGTCTCGTTGTTGTGTTTAAAATACACACTTGTCAGTACAAAAACAACTTAAATTCTGTAGGTGGTTTGTGATTTTGCTGAAGTTTGGCTCTGGGGACTGATGAATCTCTTTGCACAGCTGTTGTTGGTGCCTATCTTTCCTACCTCCCTCCTTCCTCTGACTTCCCATCCTGCAGTGCATGGCTGCTAACATTCCTGTTGTATCTGGCAGAGGAAACACTGTACTGACATTCTGAGCAAGAGGGATGTTATTCTTACAGACTCATAGAAATCTGGATTTGTGGAGAATAGGTTGAGTGTAAGAACTACAGCATAGCAAGGACACTAAGGTAGATACTGATGAGTTCCTCTCCAAACTTCCAATGGAAGAAGTGATCACACCAGTCAGTCATCATGCTCTCTTCAAACATAGATAAGCACATGATATTCTCCTACTAGAATGCAAACTGCTTGAGGGTAGGGATTGTCTATCTTTTCGCTTGTGTTTATATTCCCAGTACATAGCATAGTACCTGGCAGCTAGGTGACACAGTGCATAGGGTGCTTGGCCTAGAGTCAGAAAAACCTAAGTTGTATGATCATAGGCAAGTCAATTAACATCTCTTTCCCTTAGTTTCCTCAACTCTAAAATAGGAATAATAACAGCAACTACCTTGCTGGATTGTTGTGAGAACCAAATGAGATAATGCTTATAAAGCACTTATCACAGTTCCTGACATGTAGTAGGCAGTATATAAATACTTATTCCCTTTCTATTTATCATCATCATCATCATTAAGCCAGAGGTATAGTAGTCATTTGTTTAGGGCATTTCCTGCCCTACAGCATACCCTTATCAACTGAAATATTGAACACTGCTTCTAGCTCATTCCTTGGTCCTTCTTGGATAATAAATAGGGCTTTCCTAATGAGCATACAGATTAGGGCAGCTAGGTGGAGCCACGAATAGAGTGCTGGGCCTGAAGTCGAGAAGACCTGAGTTCAAATGTGGCCTCAGATACTAGCTGTGTGACCCTGGGTAAGTTGTTAAATCCTGTTTGCCTCAGTTTCCTCATCTATAAAATGGATTGGAGAAGGAAATGGCAAAGCATTCTAGTTCTTTGCCAAGAAAAGGGGTCAAATGGGGCCAACAAAGAATCAGACATAACTGAAATGACTGAGAAAAACAACAGCAACAGCAAACAAATCTACCAGTTTAGAGTGTTGCTTAATTAGTATGACTTGATGGCATCCAGGAAGGCTTCCTTTCCCTACAACAGAACTCATACCCAAGTGTAAAGGTGCCTGAAATTCTACCATTAGCATAGTTCCTGGCTTGATAAATGTTTTTTTCATTCATTCCTTTGGAATTAGCTGTGATCTTTTTCTTATTGTCCACTTTTAACATATGAGATCTCAGACTCATAAAGTTTTAGATTTGGTAGAGACCTTGGTGGCCACCTAATTCAATTAGTTCATAAAAAAGAAGTCCCTCTACATCTCATCCAACAGTGGGTCAGCCCCAGATTATGCCTGAAGATGTCCAGTGAGGAAGGATCCTCTGCTTCTTGAGGCAGCCCAACCAACTTTTTGCTTGCTCTAATTGTTGGGAAGATTTGAAATCTTATTTTGTTTTTCTTCAACTTTCATCCATTATTTCTAGTTCTGCCTTCTAGGGCCACACACAACAAATATAATATTTCAATGAACAGCCTTCCAAAAGCATAATCAACCAAAAATATGTAAGTGCCTACTACGTGCCAGGCTTTATGCTAAGTGCCAGGGATACAAAAAGAGGCAAAAGACAGTCCTTACCCTCAAGGAACTGACAATCTAATGGGGAAGACAACATGCAAATATACATAAAGTAAACTATACACAGAATAAATAGGAAATAACCAAAAGAAAGAAGGTGCTGTAATCAAGATGGGTTAAGGAAGGCTTCCTTTAGAAGGCAGAATGTTAGTTGAGGCTTAAAGAAATCTATGGAGGTCAGTAGTCAAATCAGAGGAGAAAGAGTGTTCCAGGCACAAGGGACAGTTGGAGAAAAAGGGCAAAGCTAAGAGATGGAGTCTTGTTCATGGAACAGCCAGGAAGCCAGAGTCACTGGAATGAAGAGTACATTTTGGGGAGTAAGGTATAAGAAGACTAGAAAGGTAGGAGGCTGGTGTTGCCGAAGATTGCATTAGGTTTTTTGGCAGCTCTGTCTCTTTTAACTCCTATTAAGTTTGTAAGCCACTGAAACCCCATCCATCCTTTTTTGGATAAACAACTGTCTAGACTTATTCCCAGTACTTTATTTACGTTCACCCCTATTAAATTCCATCTTAAAGATGGCCTAGGGTGCTAATGTACACTCTTTCTAACCCCTCATTTATTTTGCTCTGTTCTTTTCAAAACTGTTGTTTTACCAATGCAATCATGAGTCCAGTTCATGTCACTGTCTTTTCAATCTAAAGTTCATTCTTCTTGGTAGAGAAAACAGAACAAAATAAGAATTAAACAGCTGTCTTCTCTTGTCAATCATCTTTGTCCTTTCTGTCCTTAGCAGGATATTCTTATCCTTTTTGATCTTCCTCTTTCCCTCAATATAATGAAAAACAAACCAAAACAACCAAAACAAACTAACAAAAACCTTCTCTCATCTTTAGCTTTTTTCTCTAGCCTCATCTGATTCTGAAATTTTGCACTCCTGATACTATTTTTACAGGATTTTTCCATGCTCTTATATTTACATATACTAATCATCAATGTTCTACCAAGGCTCTTTTCTGGGCCCCTTCTGTTCTTCCTCTGCACTATTTCACTTAGTGACTTCATCAGCTCCTATAGATTTAGTGATCTTATCTGTACTGATGTTTCTAACATGTACTTCTCCTGTCCCAATCTCTCTGGTGACCTCCAGTCTAAAATATGCAATTGCCTTTCAGATATCTTGAATTGGATGTCCACTAGACATCTTAAACTCAGCATGCCCAAAACTGAACCCAATATCTTTTACCCTTAATAGTAATAACTAATATTTACATAGGGCTTACTATGTGCCAAGTACTTTATAATTATTATCTCATTTGAGACTTAGAACAATTCTGGGAGTTAAGTACTATTATTGTTCCCATTTTATAGATGATGAAACTGAGACAATAGAGATTAAGCAACTTGCCTAGGGTCACACAGGTAATAAGTGTCTGAAGCTGGATTTGAAATCAGGTCTTTCTGACTCCAGGCCCAACACTCTATCCACTGTTCTACCTAGCTGCCTCATAACTTTCACTCCTTCCAAACTTCACTATTAGTGTTGAGGTCATCAACATATTCTCAGTACTCTAGGCTGACAATCTAGGTGTGATCCTTGACTTCCTTACTCTTTCTTACTCTCCTCCCTGCCCATGTCTAATCTGTTGCCAAAGCTTGTAGTTTTTACCTTTGCAACATTTCTCAAATATGCTTCCTTTCCTCTAGTACTGCCACTAACCTGCCACAGGCCCTCATCATCTGGACTATTACAATAGCCTTCTGATGGGTCTGCATGCCACTAGTCTTTCCTCACTCCAGTTCATCCTCCACTTAGCTACCAATATGATTTTCATAAAGCACAAGTCCTATCATGTTATGCCTTTACTTAATAAATGTTCCCTATCACCTCCAAGATCAAATAAAAAAAGTCATTTGTTTGACATTTAAATTCCTTCACGACCTACCCATCTCTACTTCTCTAGTCTTTTTATACCTTACACAACAACATCCCCTACACCTTACGCATAACTCTTCCCAGGATCTCTTTGATCTAGTGACAATGGCTTCGTTGCCGTTCCACAAACAAGACACTTAATCACTCAGCTCTGGACATTTTCTCTGACTGTCCCCATACCTGGAATGCTCTCTTTTTGCATCTCTACCCTTTGGTTTTCCTGGCCTCCTTCAAGTCCCAACTAAAACCCACCTTCTACATGGTGCTTTTCCTAATCCTTCTTACATCTAATACTTTCTCTCTGTTCATTATTTCCTATTTAACCTTTATATAGATTGTTTGTACATATTCATGTATTTGCTGTTTCCCCTATTAGATTGTTAGCTCCTTGAAGGCAGGGGTTGTCTTTTGCTTTTTTTTGTATCCTCAACACTTAGCAAAGTGCCTGGAACATAGTCCGTGCTTAATAAATACTTATTTTTTGACTGGCTTTTATGTTCACTCCCTCTTACCTGACCTTGCTTCATCTTTTGTACATAATATTTTATATCTTAAGTTGATTGATAAGTCACTGATTTCTTTACTCTTCTTTTTCTTCTTTATTATGATTGTTTGCCTTCTGTGTCCCTAGAATTTCATTCTTGACCCTTCTCTCTATCTCTTGTTTATTCATAAACTGTTTGCCTATCCATCAGTCTAATTAACATGTTCCACATTCTTCAATTTTTCTTCTAATATATCTCTTTATATCTAGGCCATGTATCCATTTTGATCTTATCTTGGTAAATGGTGTAAGAAACTGGTCTATGCCCAATTTCTGCCAGAGGGCTTTCCAGTTTTTACAACAATTTTTACCAAATAATAAATTCTTATCCCCAAAACTTAAGTCTTTACACTTGTTAAGCACAAGGTTACTCTATTTATAAGCTGCTGTAAATCATGTATCTACTCTGTTTCACTGAGGTAACTTTCTATTTCTTAGCCAGTACCAGATAGTTTTGATAATTACGGCCTTATAATACAGTTTTAAGATTTGGTGCTACTAAATCTCCTGCCTTCACATGTTTTTTTTTTCTTCTTCATTAGTTCCTTTGATATTCTTGACTTTTTGTTTATCCAAATGAATGTTATTATTTTTTTCTAATTCAGCAAAATATTTTTTATAATTTAATTGGGTTGGCATTGAGTATATAAATTTGTTTAGGTAAAATTGTAATTTTTATTATATTGGCTCTACTTATGAACAATTAGTATTTTTCCAATTATTCAAATATGATTTTATTTGTATAAAGAGTTTTTTAGCATAGAATTTTGTTCATGTTTTTCAGCCCACAGGAGACAATCAATCCTTTTGAATCCTTAGAAATCTTTTTCTCCTGCTCTATCACTAACTCTAGGACATTTTGGTCATTTCCTCCCTAGGTTTCCATCTCTTATCTCTTATACCCTAGTAACTATTTTCTCTTTGTGGATTTGAATTAGATCCAGAGTGAGAATTTCCATTGTGTCCTTTTCTTCTTCTTCCTACTCCTCTTCATCCTTCTTCTTCCTGCTCTTGCTCCTCCTCCTCCTTCTTCTTACTTTTTCTCCTCTTCCTCATCACTAATACTTTATAATTTGTAAAGTACTTTACAAATATTATGTTATTTTATCCTCACAGCAACCCTCTGCCAACTTGGGAGGCAGGCAGTATTACTATTCCCATTTTACAAATGAGGAATCTAATACAGACAGAAATTATGACTTGTCCAAGGTCAAACATTTAGTAAGTGAGGCCAGATTTGAATTCAGGTATTTTTGACTATAGATTCAGCAGAGTATCCACCTAAGTACTAACTTTTGAAGAAAAAAAGATCATGAAAGAAAGGAGAAGCTGTTTGCTGATATATTTTTATCAAAGTGAGTGTTCCAATTTATATATGCACAATTGAAATCTTATCATGCACCTATTACAACTTTGTGACCTATTCCCTGGCATCCTCATTTGTAGTGTACTTCTTTCTCAGTGCTTGAGTCTTCCTTGACCTGGAACAGCTTACTATCCCCACAGTCATAGAATCCTTTCAAAGGGCTCCCATTGCTGAATTCATCTTGAAGTCTTCATTTTGTGGAGAGGTACATTCTGGCCTGCCTCTTTTGACCCTGTTTATAACTTTTTCTGGACTAAAACCATTCCCTGTCCTCCTTTTCAGCACCCTTTTATGTGTTGCTTTAGCTCATTCAAATATATGCTCATTTTTTTTCTTTTTCCTTGAATTTTTATCCCTTACACAGCACAGTGTCTGGTACCTGGTAAATGCTTCTTTCTTCCATCTTCCCTTCTTCCCTCCCTTCCTTCTTTCCTCTCTTTTTTTCCTTTTTACCTCCTGTTAAGGTGTATTATATTATACTTAGATAACAAAAATCACTTCTGTTTATTCTTTCATTAGCCTTCACCCAAATGCCATTCTCCACACTTTCCCTCTCTGGTTTTTGGATTTCCTTGAATGAGTATATATTCTCCCCTACCCCACCCCAGCCAAATTCATTTATTTTTCTCTGTCTTTTATGAATAAGATAAGACCATTAAGAACTATATTTTAGTAACATCTCATTCCATCAAGCCTTAGTGATACCTATGAAGCCAAATTCGTCATCCTCTTCACATTTTCACTTATGGCCAACCATCTGAGCTCTGGACTAGCATTGGGAATGGAGAAAATACAATTCTCTCATTGTCAATTCAATCAAACAAATATGTATTAAACAGACAATATGTGCAAAACACTGTGCTCGGTGATGAATGTGTAAAGATTAAAAACATTATACATGATGTCAAGGAGCTTACAACATAGCAGAGGAAGGGTAGGCAAGATATATCATATACTCAGACAACTATAAGATCAAAAATGATGGAAACAAAGAAAGTATCCAGAAAAAAATCACTCTAAGGAAGGTTTCTTTTATTTTGTCTGTCTACCATCAATGCTTTTCATTTTTACATCATATTCATTTTTTAATATATCCACTCCCTCCTCTTCCAACTGCCTACCTAGAAGGCCTTCTGTTCTATGGCAATTTTGATGTGACATAGAACACTTTCAACTGTGAGGATGAGGGAAGGATACATGAGTAAGATGCACCTGAGCTGAGCCTGAACCTTAAAGAAAGATAAGGTTTCTCCAAGGCAGAGATAAGGGGTGAGGGAGACTACTCACTTTGACAGCAAATGTATTCAAAATGAGAAGGAAGAGCTTGAACATAGACATGTAGACAGGAGGTTCATTTACTCATTGGGAAATTTAAGTGTCTTTCTGTTTTTTCTAAAACAAAATGCAATGGGCAAGAAAGAAGGGAGAAAACTGCTTTATTGTAGCTCTACAAAGAGATGTACCATGGAGAGCAATTACTATAGAGGAAGAAAAATAGCAGGAGGGATACAGGAGTTGCCAAGCCAAAAAAAAAAATGTTTCAGATATCTCCATAAAAATTCATAAACTATGTGTAACAAACCAGATGAATTAGATATCATAATATAAGAAGATAAAATGATCTCAGATATTACTTAAACATGATAAGATGAAAATCATAAATGGTATATGATTCTTGAAGTGTATACTGTATTCAAAAGAAATAGGAAAGGTAGAAGATATTGAGGGCTCACTAATACTGCATGCTAAGTTGTTGTTGTTTGGTTGTTTCTGCCATGTATCACTCTGTGACCTTATTTGGGGTTTTCTTGGCAGAGGTACTGGAGTGTTTTGCCATTTCCTTCTCAAGCTCATTTATAGATGAGGAACTGAGGCAAATTGGGTTAAGTGACTTGCCCAGGATCACATAACTAACTTTATGAAGCCAGATTTGAACACAGGAAGATGAGTCTTCCTAACTCATTCTATCCTGACACACTCTATCCACTGCACCACCTAGCTGCCCTTTAGAAGAAATATTTATGAGAAAATTTAGGAATAATTTAGGGGTAAAATATGGTGAAGAACAATATAGTGTAGATAAAAAGAGTCATAAAGAGAAGCAACATTGCCACCAGAATATACTGCAGATCACCTGGACAGAAAGAAGAAATAAAGACTTTGGGAAACATGACAAGGCTGACACAATTCCATAATATAGTGGTGATAAGGGACATCAGCTATTTGGAGACCTATTGGAGTTCTCTTCCCCAAGCAGACCAGCTAATACTTTTTTGCTTCACCTTCATAATAATTTTATCTTCCGCAAGATGGGAGCACCAAAGAGGGGAAATTCTCTTTTGTATTTGATTCTTAGAAATAAGAAAAATGGCTGGGGTGGAAATGACGGGAATCATGGGGAACATTGACTATTTCATCTTTTAATATATGATGGAGGAGAGGCTAATTGTATCCTTTATTTATAGAAAGCAGAGTTCTATCATTTCATGATAGAATAGGCAGGTATTCTGAACTATCATTGTATGAGGGAAGGCAACCCGGTAGCATTTGGAAGCTCTCAAAAATGAAATTCTAAAGATAAAAAGAAACAATTCTGATGAAGGATGAAAGAAGTTATCTCAAGATACCAATTTGGATGCACAGAGAGCTAATGATTCAACTTAGATTTAAAAATGGCTTCTACAAATGATGAAATTGAGGGCATGTAATAGAGGAGTAAAGTATAGCATGGCCTTATTAAAAGAGTTTCAGGAACACTGAAATTTAGAATGAGATGAGGCTGGCAAAAAAAAAAAACTGCTAAGGGCAACAACAAGGGTTTTTTGTAGCTACAATGGGGAAGAATGATGATCAAAGAAGAGACAGACAAGATTGCTCAATGTTTATCAGATGATGATAACAAAGAAAAAGAAAGCCAAGTTGCTCAAATCTGTACTTTCTTTATATTATTTTCTGCCAAAGGCTATGAACTTTGGATTGGAAAGAAAAGAAAAAAATGCCAATACAAGTGTAAAGCAATGATAAGTAAGGAGATATTAAAAGAGCATCAAGCTGCCCTGTATGAGGGCAAGTCACAGAGTCCAGAGGAACTATGTATTCCAATACTGAAAGAACTGAGAGATATAATTGCTGAGTCACAATCCATTATCTTGTATATTTCCCATTTTCATTCATATATACCATAGGACAAATGTTCTAGTTTTGAAAAAAAAATGAAATCCATAAGTTTTTTGACCAGTTAGCTTGACTTACTTTTCTTGGGGAAATTCTTAACTTATTATTAAAGGGATGATTAGTGATCCTACAGGAGAAAAAGTGATCCCAAAGTGCTAGCATAACTTCACAACATGCATGGCATGCCAAGCCAAACTAATCTTATTTTTTACTGACTGGTTTATTAGGTAGGTCAGGAGACTGCTATAAATATAGCTTACCTATATTTTAGGCAGACATTTGATAGTTTCTTTTGCTATTTTTACATAAAAGATGTAGTCCATACGATAGTATGAGTTGATAGATTTAGAAATAGTAGAGCAGATACTTTGGATATGCTCAACTCTTTTTTCCCTTAGACCCATTGACCAGAGACAAATAATAGACATGGAAAAGTTAAAGGTTGATATAGAAAGAAGTGTTCAGTGAAGTTCCCCAGGAATCTTTTCTGGTTAATATATTTTTTTTAAATCATTATTTGGATAAAGGTAAAGGTAGAAGGCCCATTCAATGTGAAGATGACACAAGATTTAGAGGAGTAGTTGACATACTGTAGAACAGACTCCAGACTGAATTAGCTCTTGACAAGATAGAACATTGGACCACATCAACCAAGTTGAAACTTCATAGAAATAAATGTAAAATCTTATTCTTGGTTTCAAATAATCAAATTCATAAGTACAAGATAGAGTCATAGCTAGACAGAATTTCACCTAAACAAAATTTGAGAGTTTTAGTGGAATAAAAACTCATTGCAAGTTTATTGTTATATGGTAGCTGAGAAAGTTAATGTAACATTTTCTGTATTAAGTTATATTGCTTAGGGCTTAGAGTCTTGATAATCTTGTAGTATGCCTTGGTTCGCAGTTTGCTACATCAGGTTTTCAGTTCTGTCTCCTGCATTTAAGAAGGTGACTGAGAAGCTGGAAACTCTCTAGAGCAGGACACATAGGAGGTAAAAGACCTTGAATTCATGTCATATGAGAATTATTGGAAAAAAGGGGACATGGTTTTCCTGGGGAAGAGAAAACATGGGGAAGCGTGATAACTATCCTCAGGTATTCTAAGAACTGTGTGGAGAAAGGTCTAAACTTGTTTTCAAAGTGTTGTTGTCATTGTCATCATTGTTGTTGTTCTTCTTCTTTGTTTGTGAAGAGGTGATATCTTGACTTATTTGTGAATTGGATTTAAGTGAGGCAGAGTTGCACAAGGTCATCAGCCTTACTCTGTCTTCCTGAGTCAGCAAAGTCCACCAGCAACACAAAAGTCAAGGCAACTGGTGATGATCTTCGCATTTCTGATTTCTGACCAAGCTCTAAGTGATCCGCAGTACCTGTTTCAGCTGCCTTCATGGGCATTGGAACAAATTGTTGAACTAGCTGTGATTGTGTGCAGACCCTGGAACCTCCCCCCATCCCCAAATTTTCCTTGAACTTTCCCACATGGCCAAGTCTTGGTGTTCACCTAAGGCTATAATCTTCTCAACTGGCCTTTAATTGTGACCTATGCCCAAACTTCCAATTCTCTGTTACCTCCGATGTAGCCCAGCCCTTCATTGTCTGCATGGCCCCAGGTTGCTTCTCACCCTTAATTCCTTCTAGACCCCATGGCCCAGGTCCCTTCTGGGTACCTCCCAGTCACCCCCCTGTCCACTCCCATCTAGATCTTCCCACAGATCTTTTTCCTATAAAAAGAGTTAATCTTGTCTACCAAGAGGCAGATTCTTAGAATCTCTCCCACTGTGACTGGTGTTCTAATAAACTTTGCCTTTGACTGAAAGAAGGTTTGGGTTGAATTCATTCAAGGCAGGACCTGCATCACTTACCCTTGAATTTTGGATTCCCAGCACCCCTAAACCTCAATAGCTGCAATGGGTAGAAGTTGCAAATTAGTAGACTTAGGCTTGAAATCAGGAAACATGTTGTAACAATTAGAACTCTCCCAAAGCAGAATGGGCTACTTCAAAAGGTAATAGGCTCTCATTTTCTCAAATTCTTTAAGCAAGCTAAGACTGGAGGACCACTGGTCAGGGATAATATAAAGGGGATCCTTATTCAGGTATCAGTTGAACTAGGAGGCCTCTGAGATCTCCTACAACTCTGAAATTCTGTAAATGTTTCTGAACAGAGGAGTGCCATGGTCAGACCTCTACCTCGGAAAGATTATTAGGGCAGCTGTGTGAATGAGGGTTGGAGAATGATATGAGACAAAGTAAATGTAGGGAAACCAATTAGGAAGGTATATCAATATCCCAGGTGAGAGAACAGCATTATCCATGTGTATGTGTGTGTGTGTATCTTATTCAAGATATGAATAAATTAGCTAAAATATGTTATCAATTTATTTTTCTACATGTCATGACCTAAATGTTGAGTTTGGATAAAATTATGGTGAGTGCCATGAAATTTATTTTTATTTTATTTTTCATGCTTGGAGCAAGGGCTTCTTGAGCTCCCTGCGCAATGTTATACAAATTAATACACAAATTGTTTTGTTGAGCAAGAAAGCCTGCACCATAAATTTAATGGGACTGGAGTACTGATGAGAGATTAAACATGATGTGGTCTGAGTTCATTCTCAATCTGTGTGTTAGATGAGTACCTAAATGATTGATGCTTTCAATTTCCCTTCCCCCAAGTGAGCTAAGCATGCCTGTTCACTTCAAGACAGGGTCTATGATAATAATGATAAGTCACATTTATACTGCACTTATAATTGACTATGGGCTTTCTTTACAACATCCTTGTGTGGTTAGTAGTACAGGTATTATCATCTTTATTTTTATAGATGAGGGAATTGAGTTTTAAGGAGTTTGAGCAACTGGTTTAAAGTTACAAAGGAAGCAATTGGAGAAACCAGTTCTTGAGACTCCAAATCTAGTGTTTCATCTACTTTACCTTGTATTGCCTAAAGGGACAATGGGGTTGTACAGTGGACTTCTTTGCATAATAATTTAAATCCATAAAATACAATACATAGATTATAAAGGAATAATAGTACCAGTATATAGCATTTATACAGCAGTTTAAAGTTTGCAAAACACTTTACACATGTTATCTCATTTGACCCTCACAACAACCCTGGGAGAAAGGTGCTACTTTACCCCCATTTTACAAATGAGGAAACTGAGGCTAGGAGAGATGCAGTGTCTTGCCCAGAGTCACCCAGCTGGTAAGTGTCTCAGGCAGGGTTGAATTCAGATGTTTCTGTCTCTAATTCCAGTGCTTTATACACTGAGTCAGCTAGCTGCTAATTATATTGAAATAAGCCAAACTAAATCAATTCCATTGAAATAAAGGTATAATTTTTTCTCATCAACTTTCACTGATTTCTTGAAATCAATTCACATACCACCTGAACCCCTGTTTAAGATCTCCTGCTCTAAAAAGAATATTATTTGGTTGCTTCTTGCTTTTCTTGTGTGATACCTAAGAAGCTATCTGCTAAAAGGTGGATAGGCAAGGTGCTGAGAAACTCAATTTTCTACCCATAAATCAAAAAAAAAGAATTTTATTTCTGAGCTGTCCTGCATTCCAGAGGGTGTGGATCTAAAAACCAGCAATCAAGGGGCAGTTAGGTGGTGCAGTGGATAGAGCACTGGCCTTGTAGTCAGGAGGACCTAAGTTCAAATCTGGCCTCAGACATATAACACTCACTAGCTGTGTGACTCTGGGTAAGTCACTTAACCCTAATTGCCTCACCAAATAATAAATGAATAAAAACTAGTGATCTAATGGAGTCTCAGTCTTCCTATTGTAACTGAATGTAAGCAATCACTGGGGAAATGCTTGTTCTCCTCTGGGTACTGAGACCTCTTTTAAACAGATGTGAATAAACCTTGAAAGCAGTCATCAATCATTCAATGAATATTATTAAGCACCTACACTGTGTCAGGCACTATGCTAAGTACCAGGGTTACAAAAAGAGGCAAAAGACAGTTTCTGTCCTTAAGGGATTCACAATCTAATGGATCTTAACTAGAATGTGGAAAAAATTGAAACCTTAGCAGTATTTTTTTCATATCTCCCTATCCATACCCTTTTCATTTCAGTCTAGTTTGGCCTGATGCATAATGATACATTTTTCACTTCTGTGTCTTTGCAGGGGTTGTCCCTCATGTCCAGAATTCCTTCCCTCCTTACCTCTGTTCCTTGAAACCATTGGTGTCCTTCAAGACAGTGAAACTTCTTCCTCCACGAAGCCCTTCCTGACCTTCATCCCATTCCTTCCAGTTGCTAATAGGCTCTCCTTCTTCAAATTGTTTTGAATTGTTTATATTTCCTTATCTCTATCCATGTTTTATCTCTCCTCTGGCCTTCTACCCAGAATAAAATATAAAGTTCTTGAGTACAGACTTAGTTTTGTTTTTATCTTTGAATCCTGGGCACCTAAGACAGTGTCATACACACAAAGGATATTTAATAAATCTCTCTAAATTGCATGAAAAAAAAATTGTTAACTAAATTATGGGAGATGTCTGTTTTAGCTAGCCTGCTTCCCATTTCTTTGCCTATTTTCTTATTCTAGAATGCCCTTTAAAGTAATTGATTGATTTGGATGACATTTGAAACACTACTAAAGCATTTGGAGAATTGCCCATTTCTACCTTTGTATTCCCCAACTGTGGTTTACCCCAATTCAATTCAATTGCTCAAGCCTTTCTGAAAGTGCCTGTGGTGTGAAGAGGGCACTGGAGGAGGTAGGGAGTGATCTTTGCTCTCAAAGAGTTTAAGAGGTTAAGGGCTCCAACCTCCACTTTTTTTTCCTCTTGTGCCCAGGCAGCCAAGCACTTATATAGCAAACCAAGAGGATTTTGTTTCTTGTATATTGCATAATCTCAGATGGATTCTTGTTACTGTCCAGCAGCATCATCAACTCCCTTTAACATTCCGCACTATACATATTCCACATGTTCTCACTCAACAGGTAAACTTATCTTGGTGTTTTTTTTTTTCAGGGAATATAGATAAATGGAATCTTGGGTTTGGAAGGGACCTCAAAAACTGGTTCTTTTAAGTCATACCTGAACATAAATATCTTCCACAATAGAGATTCTTAACCTTTTTTGTTTCATGGATCCCTTGGCAGTCTGGTGAAGTTTGTGGATCTCTTCTCAGTATAATGTTTTAAAATACATAAAATAAAACAGAAGAAACCAATTGTACTGAAATAGAGTTATTAAAAGTTTTTTTAAGTTCATGGATCCCAGGATAAGAACTCTTGCTTTATAACCTCCCCTTAACTGCCACAAATTACAGTTCAGTCTTGCTTAACTTTTCTAATGAAACTCATCACCTCTTTCCTCAATGTATTGCTGACAAGGTATGGGTCCAACCCAAGACCTTTGCCCCTCACCCCAAAAGAATTTGGGTCCTATTTGTTTGGGGAGGAAAATGATGGGGTTCAGGCTTTGGAAACCCCTCCTTCAGCTCTCCTTGAATTTTCCCACTTCCTGTCAAGGAAGTCTCTAGTGTTCCCCTGAGGCTATAATCCACTCAACTGGGCTTTCATTGTGCCTATCTCCCAATTCTGTTACCCTTAACCTAGCCCAGCCCTCCATTGTCTGTTACAGGATGGCCCTTGATCCTATCTAGACCCCATTTCAGACAGCATTCTTCCTCCAGTTAGCCCAGCCTACTGGCCACCCCCAAAGAGATCCTCCCTAGACCCCTCCTCACAGTCATCTCAAACTACTTGACCACTCCTAGATCCCTCCCACAGTCTTTCTGTATATGAGGTCCATCTTGTCTCCATTAAGGTGCCGAGATTCTTAAAATCTAGCCGATGGCTTAGATTCACTCTAGCCTGCTTGTCAATAGGAGTGTCATGAATGTTCAGATTCCTTAAGAGTCTGGC
>NW_020954556.1:35141396-35368508 GCF_900497805.2 Vombatus ursinus | reverse complement strand
ATGCTTGGGCAATTGGCAAGGAGGCTATGAATGAGGTAGCCAAAGAGACAAAGGAGACAGCTAGGTAGCTCGGAGAACAATTCTTTGTGGTCACAAAAAAGTATTGTTACAAATATTTTGGTTATATGGGGCCTTTTTTCCCCCAATAATCTCCTTTGGATGTAAGTTTAATAATGGAATCTCTGGGTCAAAGGGCATGGGCATTTTAATCACTTTATTTGTACAATTCCAAATTGCTTTCTACTATAGTGATACTGTTTCACAGTTCCACCAACAATGCACTAATGTGCCTGTCTTCTCATAAACCCCACAGCATTGCCTATTCCCATTTTTCTCCATCTTTGCCAATCTGTAGGGTATAAAGTAAAAACCTCGGGGTTTTATCGATTCACAACTCAAAGCCAATGCTACTCAGTTTGTTGGTGTTGTTCAGTTCTTTTATTTGTGTCCAACTCTTTGTGATCCTGTATGTTTTTTTCTTTTCTTTTTTTCCTTTCTTTGGCAAAGGTACTGATGATTTGCCATTTCCTTCTCCTTTGGATTAAAGCAAACAGAGGCTAAATGAATTTCCCATAGTCACACAGCCAGTGAGTGTCTGAGTTGAGATTTAAATTCAGGTCTTGGGGCAGCTAGGTGGTACAGTAGATAGAGCACTGACCCTGAAGTCAGGAGGATCGGAGTTCAAATTCGGCCTCAGACCAAACACTTGACACTTACTAGCTGTGTGACCCTGGGCAAGTCACTTAACCTTAATTGCCTAAAGAAAAAAAAAAGATAAATTCAGATCTTCATGACTGCAGGCCCAGTACTCTGTTCTCTGAGCTACCTAGCTGTCTCCTTCATACTAGGTAGAATCTGGCAAAGCTTAACTGCTGGCATAATGAGAACTCAGAGAGACCTCAGCCCTATGGAAGATGCCAGGGTGGAACATTAGTAGAGGATATTTATAAAAAAGAAAATTTTTTTTAAAATGTACTTCATTGCCCCGTGTACCTCTCATTGATCTTCCCTATGAGGCTGCTTCTATTTCCTGTGCCTAGTCTCTCAAATGTTGTCAACTGCCATTCTACTTGGATGTAAGAACAGCTGTATTTCCACTCACTAACTTTATAAAGATTCTGCATTTCCAGTTGTAATTTGTTTTTAATCTGGATCTGTTTTTGATTTGCATTTTGCTGGAGACACCTAGGGTTAAAAACACATTCAAAATGAAAAATCCCATTTCTCCTTCAGACCATGAGCACTTTGGAAAGCTACAGGAAACTGGTGGTGGAAAAATCAACTTCAGCCAGATGGTACAAGCAAGAAAATTACTTTCTATTATGGCTCCCATTCATACAATTAAAAATGAAAACAAAAACAACATTCTCTGACTGCAGGAATCACTAATCTGACAAACTATTTTGCTTATATAAGTTTTAAAAGTTTTACTTGGAATATCATTTATGCTTGCAGACATTAAGTTACTATGAGACCAAGTGGAAACCAAACTAAAGACATCAGACTCTAAGTCAGAGGTTCTTACTATTGTTTGCTTCACAGATCCCTTTGACAGGATGATAAAGCCTATTAACCATGTCTCAGAGTAACATTTTGATGTATAAAATAAAATATATACATGTATACAAAAGCAATTACAATATTATCAAAATATTAATTCATAGACAGCAAGTTAAGAATTCTTGCTAATGCTGAAAGACATCCACTTTTACGTAGAAGTTGCATTCTCAAATCTTTAAAAGTCTACTGCTC
Organism: Vombatus ursinus; assembly: GCF_900497805.2. Lineage (NCBI taxonomy): Eukaryota > Metazoa > Chordata > Mammalia > Diprotodontia > Vombatidae > Vombatus > Vombatus ursinus. Next base: position 35,366,756 of record NW_020954556.1, on the reverse strand, counting down.
TTCTGTATAATCTAAAACTATAAGCCAATAAACCTCCACATATTTCTAAATTGAGCACAAATGGATACCTATCTGTACATATTTCAATATATCCATTTACCTGACCCATTAAAGGGTGAGCAGATTCATTCTGAGAGCACAAGTTTGAAGACTTATTTTCTAAGAAATAATTATGGTCTTGTCTTCAATGTCTAAAACATCCCAATCTTAACTATATTTTAAAGGATTTGCAATAGAATATAGGATGGGTATGTAAGCAGTATGAGTTGGGAATCCGGGTTTGTTCTATATCTCCTTTGCTACTCAATTATGTGGAAGGGAAGGTAATGCATTTCTTAATGTGGCTACTCAGATGTGAAATTCCAACTTCTGTGAATTTACAGATGGGCTTTTAAAAATATGCTTTTCCTTTCCAGGATAACTCAAATATATTACATGCTGTTCCAGAAAAAAATAATAAAGCAATGGTACAATGTTATCTTATCACATCAGCCCTAACAAGGCTATGAATTTGTATACTGCTTTGTCACAGTTGAGCAAATGATATGGAACCATCATATGGAGCTGCACTATTATGATAGATAGTGATACAGAAGGAGAAAATTATAAAATAGGATGAGCTTAAGTTCATCTCCAGAGCATTTAATTGCTTTTGACTCCAAACTAGACTCAGTTTTAAATTGGTTCTGCTTGAGCAGTAGAAAAATATGAACATACCCACTGCTATTTCTCCTGAATGCTCTTTGCTTTTGATATTAGCTGAAAAGTATGCCATGTGAGCCAAAAGGAAAATAAATCTGCCCACTTCTCCATCATTCACTTTTGCATCATCTGCAAAGGGTAAGGTACTTAGATCTTTTCTGTAGAGGAAGGTTAGCCCGGCTGAAAAATGAATCATCCAGTCAGTAGTGATCTAAGGTAGAAAATAGTGCTATAATATGCTGCAGAGGGAATTTTATATACCAGAAGTCCTTTTCCCTTTTTGAAGACTGCATTTCAGAAAGAAACTTTGATGTAGATTCAAAAATAAGATAAAAACAAGATTTTGTGACCTGCAAAATATTGTTTAATAGTCATGATCCTTGCCAGCATTTCAACAATGGTGTATTGGATGCTAGGGAGCAACAGAGACCCCAAAAAATATAGGAAGAGTTACGGGCATCGCATTTTCCATTTTTGTTAACATATTTCCTTTCCTACTACACAATTTATTCAAGGCTCCATCTGATTCCACTGTAGTCCTGACTCTCTGGGCTAGCATTGATTCAGATACTGGTTTCAGGAGAATAAGGCTTACTGAAAAACTTTCACTGAATAAGAACATAGAATTGTATGGACATCACCATCCTTCATATTTTTATTTTTGGTTGCTTTCTGTGGGTGAAACGGCCAGCTTGAGGTCAGCAGGTCTTTTTGCAAAGGCTCACTTCAGTAATAACTTGTTTAAAAATATAGATGACATGGTTGAATGACATGAAGCTGAGAGGATAACTATACCTTAGAAAACAGTAACAGGATCCAAAAAGATATCATCAAGTGACAACCTTGAGCCCAACCTTAAAAGATAAATTTAATAGGGTTAAACAAAAAGTTACACTTGGATTACAAAAAAGAATTTTGGTAGTGTGAGATTGGAGATTGTGTATATCTTAAGCTATATAGTAGTTAATTTCCAAGAAGATATTGGACTTCCGGCAGTCAAATAAAACCTAAGGTGATCTTATGTAAGTCTGAGGGTCTAGATTTAAGGAAGTGACAGTCTCACTGTATTCTGCTCTAGAGTACTCATTTGAGTCTCTATTCAGTTTTGGGTACCACATTTGAGGATATGTAACATCTCTATAGCTATATCTATCGATCAATCTATCTATCTATCAATTAATCAATCTATCTATTTTCAAGTACATCAAGGGTTGTCATATAGAAGTATTTGCCTCAGAGGGAAAAGCTAAGAATGCAAGGAAGTTTCAAATAGGTAGATTTAGCCAAAATTTTTATGAACATTTTCGTAGTAGTTATAGATATGCAAATATCTAATGGGCTGCCTTGGGGGTAGTGTTATTTCCCACCATTGAAGGACTTCAAGTGAAAGCTGAATTTCTATTTATTGTTGCTGTTTAGTCATTCAGTCATGTCTGACTCTTTGTGACCTCATGGACCATAATACACCCTGTAGTCCATGGGGTTTTCTTGGCAAAGGTACTGGAGTGGTTTTCCATTTCCTTCTCTAGTGGATTGAAGCAAACAAAGTTTAAGTGATTTGCCTAAGGTCATACAGCTAGTATCTGAGGTTGGATTTGAACTCAAGTCATTCTACTCCTGGTCCAGAGCTCTGTCCATTAAACCACCTAGCTATCTCCTAGGCAAACTGAAATTAAGTGATTTGCCCATGGTCTCACAGCTAGTAAGTGTCTGTGGCTGGATTTGAACTCAGGTCTTCCTGACTTTAGGCCCATTGCTCTATCCATTACTTATTAGCAGGATTCTATTAAAGTCTTACTTATGTATTTTGGGTTTTACACTACAAATATTTACAAATTATTCCTACCTACTCTGTGTGGCATCTCTTGCAACAGAATAAAACAATTAAGCAAAACTAACAATTCAATAACCTCATCTGAAAGTACATGTAACATCACATACCTGTTGCTTCCCCTAACTCTCTATTTTTACTTTTTTAAATTAACAAATCTATTTTCCCACTCCCCCCTCCTCATGGGAAAAAAAGAGAAGAAGCATGAACTCCTTGTAACAAAAACTAGTAGTCAAGCAAAACATATTCCCTCGTCGGCTATATATAAAAGATGCATATATTGTGTACATACACACATGTAAATATATATATATGTGTGTGTGTGTGTGTGTCTATCTATCTATCTATTTATCTAAATTATGTGTATGTATAATGTATCTCCTTTCACATCCTAAATTTATTACCTTTGTCAGAAGTTGAATAATATGTTTCTTCATCAATTCTCTGGAATCATGGATGGTCACTGTTTTGAACATAGCTCTTTCAGCTTTGAAAGGTTCTTTTTTTCTTTTGTTTTGTTTATGCATTGCTGTTATTGCATAAAATGTTCTAGTTTTGCTCATGTCATTCATCATTTTGTAAGTCTTCAAAATTATTCATTTTTAATGAATGTAATCAATTATAATATGAATGTTCGAGTATGATTGTTCTGTTCTTACTTCACTCTGGTTCAAAACTCTTTGAAATTATCTGTTTCCTCATTTCTCACAGCATGATAGTACTCTATTCTTTTCATATGACACAAGTTGTTCAGTCATGTGCATCATTTTCCCATTTCTTCAATATTTTTGGAGTAAAGACATAGCATTGGTATATTTGGGTGAAAAGGCATGCACTGTTTAGTGACTTTTTGTGAATAAATCTTAAACTGCTTTCCAAAATGGAAATTTGAGGAATTCTTTTACTAGGTAATCCCTGAACTTCTTTATGACTGGTATTTTGTTATTCTATATAGCTGTTGATATGTTATGATTTGGGAGGAGGGTTTTCATGAACCACTAGCCCCATGCTTCCTCACATACACTATCGGGGAAATATTAAAAGCTAGTGTAAATTGAACTCCTAAGCTTTGTGGCTAAGAAAGCCCCCATTAGGCCAACATATATGATATTTTTTGCTACATATATGTTTGAAATTATTATTAAGTTGTTCTTGTTCAATCTTTTTCATTCATGTCTGACTCTTTTTTTTTTTTTTTTTGGCAAAGATACTGGGGTGGTTTGCCATTTCCTTCTCCAGATCATTTTACAGATGAGGCAAACAGGGTTAAGTGACTTGCCCAGGGTCACATAGCTAGTAAGTATCTAAGACTGGATTTGAACTCAGGAAGATGAATCTTCCTGACTCCAGACCTGGCACTCTATCCATTGTCCTACCTACCTGTCAGTTTCATGGCAGCATGCTTGCACAGGTTCTGGATAACAGATGGTGCTCTTTTGATTTCCCAGTCACCAGTAGCACTCTATGTTTGCTCCCTGCTTTTTAGCATGATGTTTTCAGTAATGTTGTCAGACACCTTCAATGAGGACAAAAACAGCATGAAGGTCAACCACCACATTGATGGTAAAATATTTAACTTGAAAAGGTTACAAGCCAAGACTAAAGTTCTGGGAGAGTTAGTGCATGATGTTTTGTTTGCAAATGATTGTGCACTCAGTGCAGCCTCTGAGACTAAGCAACAAAGTATGGATTGAATCTCTGCTGCTTGTACTAATTTTGGTCTAACAATTAACAATAAGAAAACACAGGTTCTACACCAGCCAGCACCATACGATCCACATGTGGAATCATCAGTTACAGGAAATGGAGTAATTTTGAATGCTGTAGCAAAGTTAACTTGGCAGTACACTTTCCAGGGATGTACACATAGATGATGAGATTGACACACACATTGCCAGACACAGCTCAGTGTTTGGGAAGCTCCGAAGGAAAGTGTGGGAGAGACAAGGTATTGGACTGCCTACCAGACTGAAGGTCTACAGAGCCACGGTGCTGACCTCATTATTATATGCCTGTGAAACCTGCACAGTATATCAGCATCATGACAGGAAACTGAGTTTTTTCCACTTGAATTGTCTTATGAAGATTCTGAAGATCTCTGGGCAAGATGAGATACTGGACACTGAGGTCATTTCTTGATTTGAACTTCTAAACATTCAAACTCTATTGCAGAAAGCACAACTCTGATGGGTTAGCCATGTTGTTAGAATGTCAAACATACATTTGCTTAAAAGACTATTTTGCAGAGAACTCATACAAGGCAAGTGTTCTCATGGAGGTCAGCAGAAGTGATAGAAGAATACTTTTGAGGTCTCTCTTAAGAACTTTGGCTCTGATGGTGAGACATGGGAGACACACAGCTGTGCTCCATGAACAAAGCAGAATTGCAATAACTCCAAAGAAATGAGAGATGCACAAATTTAGAGATATCTCCACTCCAAATGTTCATATGGACTATTTGTGCAACCTGTGGTAGTGTTCTGAGCTCATGTTGGTCTGATTAGCCACAGCTGGACACACTGAACCTTGACCTCAACATAGTGAGGTAATTTTGGTCCTGTTCAAGAATGAAGGATAACAACCTAACCTAACCTAACCTAACCTAACCTAACCTAACCTAACCTAACCTAACCTAACCTAACCTAACCTAATTATTAAGCACTACAGATTCATTATATAGGAGTAATTTTCAAAAGTTGTGCATGCCTATTAGTGAATGAATACATCTCTTAGCATAGATCTTAAGACACTCAAAAGCAATTACTGTACTTAAATGTTTTTCATTCATTCATTTTCCTTCCTTTCTTCCTTCCTTCCTATCATTGTGCTAGCCTCTAGGAATACACATATATAAGTGACAGAGTCCCTGCCCTCAGGGAACTTGCATTCTAATAAAGAAGCCATTTGTGAACATACATATACATATAAATACATACATATATATATATATATATATATGCAGAACATATATAAAAGATGCAAGGGAATTTGGGAGAAGATACTAACAACTCAGTAGTTCAGGAAAAGAAAGGTAGTAGAAAGAGTGTATATTAGATCTTTAGGAAATTGAAAATTTTTCCTCTTAGAAAATTTGGAAAGAATTTCCTCTTTAATACTGCTTGTTAGTTGTCCTTAACATCACATATAGAAAAATTTTGAAGTTAGTGATTCTTAGATGCTCAAATTTTAGCACATTTAATAATATTTGAATGTTGACATACACACATATGTGTGTATATATGTGTATGTATATGTATATATATGATATACATATATATTCCCCATAATTCACACAATAATTTTTTAATATTTTCTAATGTATTTATCAGGTAATACTATTTAATATGTTACTTGTTCAGGTTTTCACCTACCAATTGAACTGTAAGTTCTTTGAGAGCTTATGGCTTATCTAAATTTTATATTTCCTCTAGTACATAAGACATTACTCTCCATACAGTAGAAGAATAAAACATGTTCTATAATAGGCCATACTATCAGTAGGATTATTCATATAGTACCATGCTCTGATGTATAACTTCACAAAAGAAATATCTTCAAAAACAGACAGACATAAATTGTTAGAAGAATCTTATTTTTATATGGACTCTTATTTCTGAACTCTTTATTATTATGGACTATATTTTTATAAAACTAATAAAATACATTTAGTGAAAATGTGACTCATTGTCTCCTTGGAATAAATAGAAGCAGAAAAGGGGTGCTGTTCCCCAAATTTCACAAGAAATAATCATGGATGAAATAGCATTTTTTGAAACATACTGAGTGCCAGGTGGTGGTATCAGATTGTCGACACTGGAAATGCCAATTTTACAAGTTGTCTGGCTTGCAATGCTATTTTTAAACCATGTTGAAACATCAATTGTAAATTCTTGGCCTTCTTGGAAGGAAAGTACTATAACTTGGAAATTACCAATGGCGTTGGTTGGGGTTACATATGCTTAAAAATAAATTTAATTGCCCAATGAGAAATATTGTAAAATATTACTTGCATTTGGTTCACTCTGCTGTAGTTTATTAACAGGAGTTTTAATTAACTCCATTGACAATGTTATTTTTCTCCAGCAGCAGCTGACTAGAAAACTAGGGCAAATTCCAGAGATAATTGTGTTAAATCTCTTTAGGGATAAAGTGAAAATTATACTCCTGATTCTGCTCTCCTGTGATCTATATTCACTGAAAATATTCCTGAGATTGGTTTTCCCAATTCTAGGTAACCCACATTTATATTTTAAGAATAATGCATTCAAAAATGCTTTCACTTTTTAGGAGTAGCTGCCCGACAAATCTTTGGCAAAGTGTTTGAGAGAAATTATTGTAAGAGAATTGTGACTTCTAGGATTTCAGGGCCCCATAATATTCAGCAGAGCTGTAGCTAGCACAGGATGAATGGTACCTTGCTCCAGGGCACAAAAATGGGGACTCGAACTTCCTCAGATTGAGTGGGGACAGTATCTAGTTGTCACTGCCAAGGTCCTGTCATTATGGCACCTCCTCTCCAGGGCCTCTTTTCTCCAAACCAGGGGTGGGGAACCTGTGGTCTCAAGGTTACATGTGGCCCTCTAGGTCTTCAAGTGTGGCCCTTTAACTGAATCCAAGTTTTAAAAACAGATCCTTTTATTAAGGGGATTTTTTCTGTGAAGTTTAGATTCAGTCAAAGGGCCATACTTGAGGACCTAGAGGGCCTTATGTGACCTTAAGGCCACAGGTTCCCCTCCCCCCCCCCTCCAAACTCATAGAGGCAAAGGAAGAAGATATAGAAACTCTCATCTTGGTAGAACTCCACCAATAGTCAAATTGCCCTTCATGCCATAGCTATCTTCCCTCCCTTGTCCCCTCCAGACACACTTAATTTGCCTCAGGAATAATGCTTCTTAGTTCTGACCAATATTTATTAACCTACAAGTGGGGGTTGCTGGTATCCTCAGTGGCATATATACCTAGATATACTGATGAGATGTCACTATATGATATTGACAAAAGGCAATTTGAGTTTTTTAAAATTTTATTTTAATTAGGTTAGAAAAAAGTAGCTAGACAGAAGTTTAATAAAAAATATTTGGAAAAGCTTTATAGAAACACACAAATCCATTTGAAATATCTAGATTCTCATCAAAATTGCAAATGAAGTTTCTAATCTATAGCACAGATACTCCAAGGAATGTATCAAAACATCTACCTACTTTATTGCTGACATACTCTTTTGCAATTTCATTACCAAGTTCTTCTTACCTTTTTTCTTCCTCTTATTATTTTTAGACAGTTCTGCAATTCTAGATTTGGATCAAAGATTGAAATTGAAATATCAAATTCTGCTGAGAAACAAGGTTTAGTATTTTCTTTCTAATATATTCTGGGTTTTACACAGTGTTCCTTTCCTGATCATGATGATGATTAAAGTGTGTTCTCTAATTACTTCTGGCTACAAATCCATATGATATATTTATCAGTCCCAGTAATGGAATCAAACCTAATTGATTATCTTCTTTTTTTTCAAGAAAAAAAAGATTTCTTACAAAGCAGTGTGTTTTGTTTCTTTTATATTTCAAGGGAAAGACCAGGAAGCTTAATAAGATGTGATGTTTGTTATAGAATAAAAAGGCTAATAAATACATTTTTAATGAATTGCAATTGAATTTTATTAAAAATTAACATTCATTTAGCTCTTTTATACTTCTCCTAGGAGGGGGGATAATTTCATGTTTATTATTTTATTTTTATTATGAAAAATCCAGTGAGGTAGATAGGAATATTAAATCATCCCAATTTTATATATTAGAATGTGGAGGTACAGACAATTTAAATGAACTGGTGCTGTTTAGGCTAAAGATGAAAAGACTTAGCGGGCAGGAGAGCTCTCTTCAAGCATTTTAAGGGATGTCACATGGATGAGGGACTAACTCTGTTCTGCTGGACTTCATAGAGTACAACTAGGACCAACAAGTAAAAGCCAGAAAGAAGAAAATTGCTACTGCTTGATGTGGGAGGGGAAACATTCTAGCAATGAGAGCTTTTACAAAGCAAAAGGGGTTGCCTTAAGAGGTATTCAGTGCCTTTTTATTGGAGATCTTCACATAAAAGTTGGATGACCACTCATTAGGAGATTCTTTTTTTGGGGGGGTGGGGAAGGAGGACTTTGGGTTGGACTAAATGGCTCTTGAGTTGCCTTCAAACTTTGAAATTCTCTGAGAATTGTCTCTGGTCACAGGGTTACTTACCAGTCAAGATGAAAGTAAAATTGTGCAAATAGAGATCAAAGCCAGCTAAGTGAGAGAGCTGAGGCAATTGGCATGATAACCAATTCAAGAGGCTGCTATTTAAAGACAAAGAGGCACTTTTATCCAAAATCATCACGAAATCTCACTATTTTATTTATAGTGTTCCATTCTCCATTTTGTTAAATAGGAAAGAATAAAGAGAGAGGAATAGGAAGTATGCCTTCTCTTTTGGAGTGCACACTTTTTAATATCTTTCACATGGTTCTGTAATACATGCTTTGGAAAGACTTTCTCAAACCCTATTCACATTAGCAGATCATGTTCCCAGAACAAGGTTACTAGGGCTCCTCAGGGCTCTAGGGATACCTCTGCTGTATTGAGTGTGTCTTTTCTAGTGCTATGGATAATGGGTCCCCACTAGTGTGAATCCTCCATGATTATTAGTTGATAGCAATTAGTCATCCATTCCCAGTTAAGTTCTAAAAAGTGGTATTTACAGAGGAGATTCAGTAAGAACAATTTGTATAAAACAACTTCTTCCAAAAACTCTGGGACACAATTTCCAACAAGGACATGCAGAATGCAGGGGAAAGTGTTTCAACCTTAAGAGCACATATGGTAAAGGAGTATTTCATAGTCCCAGGAGCCCTTTGTTGGAATCTTCAAGATGTCAAGGTAAACTCCAAAATGACTAATGACTTTCCCCCCTACAGGCTAATGCCTATTACTGGTCAATTCAATAGAAATGTACTCTCACCTGACAAAGATGTCAAGATGGAGCATCTTATCCCTTACTTTAATTAGGGGAGAGATGTAATTGACTAAGATGTCCCCTTCTATCCTCACAGTTCATAATGTAAACTGTGAATGGCTTTGTAGAGTGGCTATATTTTAAAACACGAGGAATATGTTGGTCTTTTTGACTCTTACCCATTAGGGATATTTTCATGTTGTCCTTATTTCAGAGAACACATTTATTTCAATTAATAATGCTTTATCTGGCTAACTTTCTAGACAGTTTGCCCTGTAGATTGGGGCAGGTGGTCTATTCTGTTTCTCTGATCCATAAACTGTGTAGTCTCATCACTGGTTAAATTTATAACCAGAAACTTTAACTTCTATTTGTGTACTCATAAGTAAATACCTGTACTGAGATAGCTTTAATAGTTTCCAAACCAAATTTAAGCCAGAAGGTATAAGTAACCCATATCTGAATCCTGGGCTGGTCCTGAGCAAATCTATGAATAAATAAAGCCTCTTTTCCTTGTCCCTTCAGTTCCCTTCCTACTTCTCCCAAGGTTCCAGTATTCATTAGATTGTGAACTCCTTGATTAGTAGGCCCTTTTCCCATCATTTTTTAGTATCCCCAGTACTGAGCATATAGGACCTGGGACATGGTAATCAGTCTTTCAGTTATGATTTATTAAGTACCTACTATGTGCCAGACACTGTGCCAAGTGTTCAGGATATAAAGAAAGATAAAAAAAAAAGAGTCACTGCTCCTAAGGAATGTATACTGGGCAAGAAAAAATGCAAACAACTATATATAGAGAAGCTATAGACAAGATAAATTGGATATAACCAATAGAAGGAAGGGACCATGATTAAGGGGATTCAGGAAAGGCTTCTTATTGAAGGTACGACTTTAGCTAAGACTTGAAGGAAGCCAGAGGTGCTCAGAAGTAGAGATATGGAGAGAGAGAGAGGGAGAGAGAGAGAGAGAGAGAGAGAATTGCAAGCAAGGGCAAGTGGGGTAGCCACTGAAAATTCCTGGAGTTGGAGATGGAGTTTCTTGTTTTAGGAACAGCAAGGAGGTTACTTGGCAGGGGATTAAGGAGAAAGAAGATCAGAAAAGTACAAAGAGGCCAGATTATGGGGTACCTTAAAAGTAAAAAAGAGTGTTTTTTAATATTTGACCTTGGAAGTAATAGGGAACCATTGGATTTTGTTGGTAATGACATGGTTTTACTTTAGAAAGATCAAGTTGATGGCTGAATAGAGGACAGACTGGAATTAGGAGAACAACCCAAAGGTTATTGCAGTAGTCTAAGCTTGAGGTGATGAGGGCCTATACTATGGAGGTATGGTGGTAGTGTCAGAAGAGAAAAGAGGATATATGTTGTAAAGGGAGAGATGTTGAAAAAGTAGCAATCACAGGATTTAATGACTGGGAGTGGAGAGTAAAAAGGATTGAGAAGTCAAGGATAATATCTAAGTTGTGAACCTTAATAAGTATTTGTTGCCTGATAGACTCCTCTCTTGCTATCTTCAGGCTGTCCAGGGTTACCTAATAAGTTGCCCAATTGCCTCAAACTGTAAAAATTGACTATTGCCCACCCTAGAAAAACTTAGGGATTTATATGTCCTAATTTTGGAATTTTGTTCTCTGCTGAATCAATATGGATGTTGCTAAGCAAGTCAAATAAGTAATATAATCCACCTATCCCTCATATCTTTTACTCTATTAATTAACTAGCTTACACACCTTTCCAGAACCATACATATTAGGTTTTATTTCACAGTTCTTATATGGGAGTGAAACACTTTTCCTATGGCAATTTCTGTCCCTCCTTCATTTTACCATACTCTGTAGTTCATTATCCTCTACTTCAAACCCATGCTTTTCCCATGCCTGACCTGGCAGTGGTCTACCAGTCTGTCAGGGTTCCATCACTATGATGCCTTTCTTCCAGGATTCACCTTTCTCCTCCTGGCCCTCAGGTCATATAGAGGTATAGACCAGACCTGCAGGAGATAGACCATTACATCTTCCAGGTATGACTATACCCATGTTCAGAATATCCTGTGACCCTACCATTAACTTTCTTCTCTCAAATAAATTCATCCAAGGTGTAAGAATTCTGAGTTTTGCCTTTTGTCTTTACTCAGTTATAATGCACATGTCTTAATCAGACCTTTAAGAAGTGATATTAAGTGTGATGCATTTGGGCAGTGACCATTGACTTTTGATATCCTTTAAATTATGCAACAAAGATAAAAAATAAATGATAAATGTAGCAAGTGATGCAAAAGAAAGATTAATTTATTATTCCCATGATTAAAAAAACCTTAAAGACAAAACAAATGTTTGCAATTCTTCTAGTCAGGAAATTTTTGTGTTGTTGTTGTTGAGTTATTTTGGTTCTGTCCAACTCTTCATGACACCATTTATAGTTTTCTGGACAAGAATTGGTGCTGGGCAGAATCCATCATGCTTCAGGTGAAGTAAAAAGGTAGGGGTAGCAATCATAATCTCAGAAAAAGCAAATGCAAAAATAGGTCTAATTAAAATGGATATGCATGAAAACTACATCTTGCTAGAAGGAACCATTGACAATGAAGTAATATTGATATTAAACATATATGCACCAAATGACATAGAATCCAAATTCTTTTTAAAAAAAGTTAAGTGAATCATAGGAGGAAATGGAAAGTAAAACTCTATGAGTGGGGGAACCTCAACTTTTCCTTCCCTGAGCTAAATAAATCTAACCATAAAATAAATAAGAAAGAAGCCAAAGAGATGAATAGACTTAGAAAAGTTAAATTTGAATAGATTTCTGGAAAAAAATATGGGGATAGAAAGGAATAAACCTTTTTCTCAATTGTACATGGTACCTTCACAAAAATTGACCATAGGGCATTAAAGCCTCACAATCAAATGCAGAAAAACATAAATATTCAATGTACCTTTTAATACCGTAATGCAATAAAATTACATTTAATAAAGGGATGTGGAAGTATAGATTTAACGATTAATTTGAAATGAAATAATCTAATCCTAAAGAATGAATTGGGGCGGGGGGGACTTCCAGGAACCAAGATGGTGGAGTAAGCAGTAAGTCTCTCTCACTCTCCCTTATTAACCTTGAAAAACCCAGAAAATATCACTGCAGGAAAAATCCTAGAATAGAGGAGCCAGCAGAAAGACAAGGTACAACAGTTTTTTAGTTCCTGAGTCTAGGGGGATTAATGGGAAAGGTCCCTCTTGCTGTGGCTGAAGGGGACTAGTACAGGATGGGAGGCATCCTGGCAAGCTGTGGAAACACAGAAAAATCCCACCTGGCCTTGGCACACACCAGCCACCACTACCAGCTCCAGCTCAATACCAGGTAAGCTACAGCCTCTATAATCTCCAGCAGCTAGAACCTGAGGCCTCAGCACACAAAACCAGTAACCAGGCCCCTACCCCCAGCACAAGAAGTGTGGGACAGTGACCCCCTGTGCCTCAAAAGCAGAGATCAACTTTAAAACCCAGAAAAAAAAGTGAACACCATGTCCAAAAAGCAACATAAAAAAGTAAAAACCATAGATTCTTACTATGGGGACAGGGAAGATCAAAACACAAATTCAGAAGATGACAGCATTGTCAATATAACCACATCTGAAACCTCAAAAGGTAATATGAACTGATCTTAAGCCCAAAAAGCCTTTTTGGAAGAACTCAAGAAGGATTTTAAAAATCAAATAAGAGAGGTAGAAGAAAAATTGGGAAATGAAATGAGAGGTATGCAAGAGAGAGTCAATAGCTTGGAAAAGGAAGGACAAAAATTGACTGTAGGAAACAACTCCTTAAAAAGTAGAATTGGCCAAGTGGAAAAGGGTGTACAAAAGCTAACTAAAGAAAACAATTTGCTAAAAATTAGAAATGAGCAAGTGGAAGCTAATGACTCTATGAGACATCAAGAGTCAGTCAAGCAAAATCAAAAGAATGAAAAAAATGAAGAAAATGTAAAATATCTCATTGGAAAAAAACTGACCTGGAAAATAGATCCAGGAGGTACAACTTAAGAATTATTGGTCTACCTGAAGGCCATGATGACAAAGAGCCTGGACAGCATCTTCCAAGAAATCATCAAGGAAAATGGCCCTAAGGTCCTACAACCAGAGAGTAAAAATCATCAAAAGAATCTACCAGTCACCTGCTGAAAGAAATCCCAAATTAAAAATACCAAGGAATATTATAGCCAAATTCCAGAATTATGAGGTCAAGGAGAAAATACTGCAAGCAACCAGAAAGAAACAATTCAAATATTGTGGAAGCATAGTCAGGATTACACAGGACCTTGCAGCTTCTACATTAAAAGATGAGAAAGCTTGGAATATGATATTCTGTAAGACAAAGGAGCTTGGATTACAACTAAGGATCAACTACCCAGCAAAATTAAGCATCACCTTTGAGGCAAGGGGATGGACATTCAATGAAATAAGGGATTCCCAGACCTCCCTGATGAAAAGACCAGAGCTCAACAGAAAATTTGATCTTCAAATATAAGACTCAAGGGAGGCATAAAAAGGTAAAAAGGAAAGAAAAAGAAAATGTTATTCAGTAAGGGCAAACTGTTTACATCCCTACATGGGAAGGTGATACTTGTAACTCTTGAGAACTGTATCTTTATTATGACATTTAAAAGGGATATACATATTCAGAGGGTGTGGGTATAAATGGACCTTGATGTGATGATAAAAAATAAAATTAATTAAGGGGTGAAAAGAGATTATAGGGTCAGCTAGGTGGTGCAGTGGATAGAGCACAAGCCTTGAAGCCAGGAGGCCCTGAGTTCAAATCTGGCCTCAGACCAAACACTTGACACTTACTAGCTGTGTGACCCTGGGCAAGTCACTTAACCCCAATTGCCTAAAAAAAAAAAATAGGATTGTAATGGGAGAAGAGAAAAGGAGGTGGCAGAAAAGGGTAAACTACATCACAATAAGAGGCACAAAAACATTACAGCAAAGGGAAAGAAGAGAGGGAGATAAGCATTGTTTGAACTTTACTCTCCTCAGATTTGGCTTATGGAGGGAATAATATAATCAGTTAGGTATAGAAATCTAACTTGCCCTATAGGCAGAGGAGGGGAAAAGGGAGAGAAAAGGGAGGGGTGGTTAGAAGGGAGGGAAGATTGAGGGAGGCGGTGATCAAAAGTCAAACTCTTTTGAGGAGAGAAAGGGAGAAAGGAGAAAGAAAAGCATAAATGGTGGGGGGGAATAGGATAGAGAGAAAGACAGATAGCAATCATAACTGGGAATATGAACGAGATAAACTCTCCCATAAAACGGAAGCAAATAGCAGAATGGATTAAAAGCCATAATCCTAAAATATGTTGTTTACAGGGAACACATTTGAAACAGAGGAATACACACATTGTAAAAGTGAAAAACTGGAATAGAATATATTATGCTTCAGCTGAAGTAAAACAAAAGCAGGGGTAGCAATCCTGATTTCAGACAAAACAAAAGCAAAACTAGATCTAATTAAAAGAGATAAGGAAGTAAACTATATCCTGCTAAAAGGCATCATAGACAGTGAAGTAATATCATTACTAAACATATATGCAACAAGTGGTATAGCATCCAAATTCTTGGAGGAGAGGTTAAGAGAGTTACAGGAAGAAATAGATAGCAAAACTATACTAATAGGGACTTTAACCTCCCCCTCTCTGAACTAGATAAATCTAACCACAAAATAAATAAGAAAGAAATTAAGGAAGTGAATAGAATTTTAGAAAAGTTAGATATGATAGACCTCTGGAGAAAATTGAATGGGGATAGAAAGGAATGTACCTTTTCCTTGGCGGTACATGGCACCTACACAAAATTTGACCACATACTAGGGCATAAAAACCTCACAATCCAATGCAGAAAGGCAGAACTATTACATGCATCCCTTTTAGATCATGATACTACACACACACACACACACACACACACACACACACACACACACACACATATTTTGTGGGTAAGAACTCAATCCTTGAAAAAAATGTTGGGAAAGCTGGAAAGCATTTTGGCAGAAAAGAGGCAAAGACCAGCAGCTCACACTTTATACCAAGATATGGTCAAAATGGAGAAATGATTTAGATATAAAAGGTGATATGATAAGTAAATTAGGGAAGCATGGAAAAATACACCTGTGATCTATGGTTAAGGGAAGAATTTATTAGCAAACAAGACATAGAAGGGATTACAGGAAATAAAATAGATAATTTTGTTTACATTAAAATTAAAAGCTTTTGCACAAACAAAACTAATGCAGTCAAAATACAGGAAAATGAGAAACTGGGAAAAATTTTGCAACAAGATTTTCTAATAAATGTATAGGGAAACTTAAAGTTACAGGCAACCAAGCTAAATTTATAAAAATAAGAGCCATTTCCCAGTGGATAAATGGTCAAAAGATATGAACAGGAAGTTTTCAGAAGAAGAAATCAAAGCTATTGATAGTCACATAAAAAAATTAATTAGAAAAATGCAAGTTAAAACACTCTAAGATATCACCTCACATCTATCAGCCTATGCCTAAATGCTAGAGAGGAGGTGGAAAAATTGTGACACTAACGCACCGTAAGTGAACTTGTGAACTAGTTCAGTCATTTTTGGAGAACAATTTGGAAATACCCCCACAGGGCTATAAAATTATGCTTACCCTTTGATCCTGCAATACCAGTTCTAGGTATATGTACCAAAGTGATCAAAGAAAGGAGAAAAGGACCTGTTTATGTAAAAATATTAATAGCTGTTGTGGTTTCAAAGCACTGAAAATCAAGGGATGCCCACTAATTGGGAAATGACTATATAAGTTATATGATTGTGATGGTATATTATTATTGTATAAGAAATGATGCACAGGATGGTTTCAGAAAAATCTGGAAGGATTTACAGGAATTGATGCAAAGTGAAGGGGAACATTGCATACAGTAATAGCAATATTGTAAGAATGATTGACTGTGAAAGACTTAGTTACTCTGATCAAGATAATGATCCAAGCCAATTCCTAAGGACCTATGATGAAAAATGTTATCCACCTCCAGAAAGAGAACATATGAATTCTGATTACAGATTGAAGCATACTTTAAAACATTTCTTTATCTTTATAGTTTTATTTTTTTCTGTTTTCTTTTGCAACATGGCTGATATAGAAATATGTTTTGCATGGGCTCACATGTATAATTGAAATCAAAATGCTTGCCTTCTTAAGGTGGGCTGTGTGGGAGGGAAGGAGATAATTTGGAACTCAAAATTTTTAAAAATGTTAAAAAATTACAGCCACTTGGAAAAAATATTTAAGGAAATAAAATTTAAAAATATATGATAATAATAGCCAAAACACCCAACAATATAAAATTGATTATTTTTTTTGAAACCTAACCCTCTTCCTAACTTTACTATTTCTGCTGAGAGCAATACCATGCTAATAGTAACACATGTCTACAGTCTTGTAGCCATCCTTGATTCTTTCCTCTATTTCACATACTGTATCCAAATTGCTAAGTGCTATCGATCTGCCTTTACAATATTTCACACATCCTTCTCTTTCTCTCGACCCACATCACTAACATCTTAGTTCAGACCATCATCACCTGCTGCCTGAATTATTTCATCAGCTTCCTAATTGATCTCTTGGCATTGAGATGCCAAATCAACCTCTTCACAAGATATTCCTGTGCTCAAGCCTGACATGTCTTCTCTTCTATTTCTACTCCCCACACAATTGTCTCTGGGACAAAATTAAACCTCCTCTTGTTGGTACTTAGCACTTTTCAAAACCTAACTCCAATCTATTTTTTTATGCTTTTCACAATTTATTCCATCTTCATGGAGGGTACTCCAGCACATCTTTGGATAACTAAACTCACAACCATACCCTCTCTATTCTTAGTGTCAACATCCCATTACAGGACCTCCTTACTGTTTGCCTGGATGACTTGTAAAAGCCTTCTAACAAGTTATCTGTTTCTACCATCTTACCTTTTAATTTATCATTAGTATTGCTGCCAGACTATTCTTCCTTATTCATAGATCTAGTCATATCATTCCTGTTTCATCATCTGTAAAATGGGACCAATAATAACATCTCTCCAAGAGTTGTTGTGAAGGTAAAATAAAATGTGTAAAGTGCTTTATAAACCTTAAAGCACTATATAAATGCTAGCTGTTGTTATGGCCTATTTAATTCAAAAACAATTTTCAAAAACATGTTCAAGACACTATAAGTATTAGAGTCTAGTAAAGGATACCATATCAATACAGATACCTAAATGCATGATAATTTGAGGAAGAAAAAAGCATTCATAAATTAGGAATCACAGAAGGCTTCACCTAAGGAAGTGGTCCTGAAAATGAGATTTGTATCAATAATTAGCAAACAGTTTTTAAGCAATTTGTGCCAGGTACTGGCACCCCTGGAAATGCCCTGCCTTCAAGTAGCTTTTATGTTCTTACAAGGATTATAATATCTTGAAAAATAAATAAGGGCTTTAAATAAATAAATGCATATAAGTAAATACATTCAACAAATACAGTGATAGAGGAGGAAAACTTAACAATTGAAGGAATTAGTAAAGACCTCTTGAAGCAATTGGGATTTGAGCTGAGAATTAAAAGGAGCTAAGAATTCCAAAAAGATAAGGATTCTGAGAGCTAGAAATAAGGGCGAGTACTTTTCTGCAACAGGGCTTTACAAAGGCACAGAGATGTGCCAGAATGACAAATTCAGGGAAAACTAGTAGTCCAGATTGGCTACAAGGTAGAGTAGGTGAAAAGAAGTAATGTAAAATAGAACTATAAGAGAAGGTTGGGGTCACACTCTGGAGGGCTTTAAATATCCGGTTGAAGAGTTTGTATTTTATCCTAGAGGAAATAAGGGGCCATTGAAGGTTTTTCAGCAGTGAAGGGACATGGTCACTCAATCAAGTAACATTGTGCCTAATATGCATCAGGCACTGTGTTAAGTACTGAGGAGACAAAGAAAGGCAAAAGATAATTCCTTTTGTTAAGAAGCTCACAGTCAGCTCTGTATCTCAGAAAGATTAGTTTAGCAGTTGTCTGGAGGATAGATTGGAGAGGATAGAGATTAGAAACAAAAGGACTTGTTAAGGACGATATGACAGTTTAAAGGAGAGGCAATACTCTGCACAAAAGGAACAGATGAATTTTGCAAGAGGTATCAGAGGTTAGGTTTAGAAAAGTGGGGCAGTATAACCCAGGAATTAAATGTAGAGAGAAGGCCAGCTAGGTGGCACTGTGGATAGAGTGCCAGGCTTTGAGTTCATATCTGGCCTCAGACTCTTGCTAGCTGTTTGACCCTGGGCAGGTCACTTAATCTTGTTTGTCTCAGTTTCTTCATCTGTACAATGAGCTGGAGAATGAAATGGCAAACCATTCCAGTATATTTGCAAAGAAAACCCCAAAACGGGGTCATGAAGAGTTGGACACGACTGAAAAGTGACTGAACAACAACTGAAATTTAGAGAGAATGGAGTAATTAGAAGCCAGAGTCTGAGTAAGGGGTTTGGAAACTAGAAGCAAGGATGACCATATTAAGGCAATGTCCTTCTGAAGCTAGATAGAGTTAGAACTGGCGCAAAAGCATGGATGGACCTGAGCACAAAGGGCAAGTCAAGTCAACAAACATTTATTAAACACTTCCTATGTGCTAGACATTGTGCTAAGCACTGGGGATACAAAGGATGAAAAAACGAAAGCCAAAAAACAATATCAACAACCAAAAAAAAGTCCCTGCTCTCAAGCAGCTCACAGTCTAATGAAGGAGACAACATGTAAACAACTGTGTATAAGGAAAATAGGATAGATAGGATGCAATCTCAGAAGGAAGGCATTAAGATTAAGGAGGACTAAGAAAGGCTTTTTAGAGAAGGTAGGACTTTAGCTGAGAATGGAAACTTTCTTCAAGCCTTTCTTCCATTGCTTCCAGGGAAACCAGAAGATAGATGAGATGGGAAAGAGTGCCAAGCACGGGGAACAGTCAGAGAAAATGTGCAGAGTTGGGAGATGGATTCTCATGTGAGGAACAACAAGGAGAAAAATATCATTGGATTGCAAATATGTGGGGGAGAGGGAGTAAGGTTTAAGAGGTCTGGAAAGGTAGGAAAGGTCCAGGTTATAAAGGTTAAAAGCCCCCAAAACAGAATTTCTGGTTGTAAGAAAGGGCCACTGGAGGTGACTGAATAGGTCCACACCTAACTTGAGTAAAGGAGGTTTGGGAAGCAGATAGGGAGCCATGCAATCCTTTACATAGCCTGAGGTTGCTTGTGTGCATGTGTGTGTGTGTGTGTTTGTGTGTGTGTGTGTGTATTAGGGTTGCAGGGGACCCTCAGGAGACTCACTCTTTCTCCTGGGCTGTTTGATGGAGGAGCATGAAATCATATAAATATAATAGTTTCTACTCACTATAGAGAGCTCTTTTACAGTAAGATCTGTATCTTTTTCTTTTTTTTAATCGTCTCCTGGAAGAATACTGAGCCAAATTTCCCTAAACCAACGATCAGAGTGTTAAAAAAAATTGTCTCTCCCCCTATATGGAGAGAATGATCAAGATGAAACTCTGGGAAAAGGCCATAATGATCTTAACTTTCCATAATGAATTTTAGCAGGTTTGGAAATGAAATTACCTCCCCCGACCCAATATAAAGACTCGTTTGTCAAAAAGAAAAAAAAAATACATATTCCTACTGGAACCAAGGAGAGATCTTGTGAAATCAAAGAGAAAGCAATTCACAGCAGAACTTAGGAGGATAGTATTAAACAAGGCTGCATTTATGTGATGCCAAATTAAGCTCAATCCAAAATTCAGGCGGTCGTCTGGATGACATCATACCACATAGGCAATTTGTTTGATCAATTTTCTAAATTGATTTGATATTCTGGTAATAATAATAATTTCCATGTCACTTTAAGTCTTGCAAAGTGCTTTGTATGTACTATTTTAATTTATTTTTTTGAAGTAACAGGGTTAAGTGACTTGCCCAGGGTCACATATCTAGAAAGTGTCTGAGGCTGGATTTGAACTCAGGTCCTCCTGACTCCAGGGCTGGTTCTCTATCTACTGTACCATTTAGCTGCCCCAGTGCTATTTTATTTTATAACTGTGCAAACTAAATATTACAGACATCATTATTTCCCATTTTAAAGATGAGGAAACATGTTCGTGGAATTTTAGTGGCTCATTCAGAGTCTAATAATTATCTGAAGTAGGATTGAAATCCAGATTTTTCTAACTCTAGGACTACCATGCTGTCTGCTATACTTTGATCCCTTCCTTTTGATTTCATATTAACATAAATTCAATAATTTATTTTTTAAAAGTCAGTCAAACCAGTTATGTGGTGCCATAAACGTCAGATAACTAGTTGATTTAGCAAACTTTCCTGTTAAACTGGTGCTCTTAGTGGTGTGTGGAGCAAAATCTATAAAGAATGCAATCCTCTTCTTTTTTCTAGTTAAAATATCAGCATAGCAGGTGCCTGCCTTTGTATCAAACCAGTAAATGCCAATAGCAAGCATGCTACTGTGGCTAGTTATAGTGTGCAGAAATCAGAGATGTGAGTAAATATGTTTGTGGGTAGGAGGTAGTTCAAAGAGATGGGGAGAATGAGAGGACGAACCAGAGAAGTTAGGGTGTCTTGCACTTATCCTCAAAGGGAATTTTTATTAATTCCAGAGAAGTCCTAGGTGTCTACCAATGACCTGAGGTAATGAATGTAATCCTTATATGAAAATGGGATATAACAGAACCTGGAAAGAATATTGATTAAGAGTTAAGAGGCAAGATAGAGAAAAAAAGCTATCTGGGGAGAAACCAGTCTTCAAATCCTTCTTTTTCTCCAAGGTATCAAGATTTGACTAGTCAAATTAAAGCAAATAAATACTTAGAAGGAAATAAGACTAATTAAGACTCTATATGCTATTAACACATGCATATGCCTTTTAAAATATTTTTGTTTAATTTATATTAAATCCTTTAGTACACTGTACTATTTGAAACACTGTGTCTTAAAAAAAAAGCAAATGTGATAAGCTATTGTGTTTTAGAGATAATTATACCCAAAATGCAATCTTTTAGTAAGCAGTGGGAAAAAAAAAACCCCAAAACCTAGACGTGATATTGAGTAATGAGGAAACATAGGCTTAAAATAAGGCCCTTTCTAGTACTGCGATTTGTTTGGCATCTCAGTTAAGTGATGTGATCACAGTATTTTAAGCTGGATGCAAAATTAGAAATTTTCTATGACTGAAGAAATGGGGGCTTGTGAATTAAACATTTTCTCACTTAAAGTCCTATGGATAATGAAAACAACAGCTTTAAAAATGTCAGAGTCTGTGAACTTCACATGTGTTTTCAGGCAGGGTTGCCAAGAAAGAAGAAGAGAAATCATTCAATGGGGGCAGGGAGCTTTTTGAAAAAAGAATCTGGTGCCGAACAGTATTTGGTAAAATGTCTAATTCAAAATACCATACCAGAAAGAAGAAAAAAAAATAGTTCATATTAACAAATGTCAAGTCAATTCATATGAGGAAAAGCATAAATCTTTCTTAGTAGAAAGCAATTCTTGACACCAGGAATTTGGGGGTCTAGCACAAATACCACAAATTATGAATGAGGCAAATGTCAGGAAGAATACCCTTGATGGGAAAGGCAAGATAGTAGGTAAAGACCCTGAAACATTTGCTTAAAGGTACTTTTGGGGAGGCCACTGCATGTGAGGGTGGGTAAGGAACACACCCCAACTATTTTGTAGCATTCTGTTTTAACTAATTAGTCATTTTCTCTAGGCCATAGTATCATATATGATCATAGATCTAGTTTGCTAGAAACCAGAAGCAATTAAATATAACATCCTTACTAAATTCTCTTATTTCTGTTGGTAAAGAACTGCAAGTAGTATCAGGTTCAACTAAGTTTGGTGGCCAATCTCCCCATCCTAATCATACGGCCCTGGGGAGTAGTGAAAAGTTTGAAGACGAAATCAAAGGCTTCAGGTACTCATTGTGGTACCAAGGCTACTTCTCAATCCCCCTCCTTGTAAAGTGAACTAGTATGGCATCAGAGTCATCACAACAAACACAAGCCTTGCTTTCTAAGTACTTACAATATCAGCTGAGTTCACAAGCCACAGATCAGGCAAATGAAAGAAAATCTGTCAAGATAGGCTTTGGCTTTGTGGCTCCACAGTACAAATTAATGCTACAATGACATATGAGATCATTAGAGAGCAGATAATGATTTGTGTGGTATACTCTACTAATGAAACTTTCAGAAAAAGTAGCAGAAACACATCTTAGTTTTCTTCTACTTACATTGCAATTTATCTCTGCCATAGATCTGGGAGTTGAAACCTGAATTATTTCTAGATTTTGAATTAAAATGGATATAGGATTTTATTTATCTTAGGATAGTTTAAAAATGGTGTGGAAATGTGTAATGTCTTAGTATGGAACTCTTTATTTTAAATTATTCAGGTTCTAAATTTGTCTTTTCAATATGAAGTTAGGAAAGACTGAAGGAAAATTAAAGAAATGATCCATCAATTCACTCAAAAAACTAATTAAGTAAAAATAAATAAATAAATGATAGGAAATAAAATAAAGACCAGACCAGACGAATAGTTAGTTTCAGGAAAAAAAATGGTCCAGGAGACTGTTTGTAAACAAAGACTGAGTTCATCTATGTCACCTTGCCTAACATGCCCTGGGCATGGTTGTATCATAAATAAAGTTTGCTTTTTGGTGGCCCTATGAATACTTGATGTCATTATTTCCCATCGCCCAATCACCTCTACATCCCAGATCTTTTCTTTCCACCAACTCTACATGTTTGTAACTCTCATTTTATTAATCCCACATACCTCTTATCATCAACACTCAATATTTTATATACCATCTTGTCAAGGTCAAACTATGCTTTAAAAATCAATCCATTGAATTTAATAATCATTTATTAAGATACATTGTGCTAGGCACTGGGGGGAGATAAACACATTACCTAAAATGTAAACCTTTCTGTCTTGAAGCTTATGGTCTACCAAGGGAAAATATAAAGACATAGATATTGATATAGTGTGAACTTTGATGGAGAAAGGTCTAGTCCAGGGGTGGGGAACCTGTGGCCTCAAGGCCATATGTGGCCTTCTAGGTCTCCAAGTGCAGCCCTTTGGCTGAATCCAAAGTGCACAGAACAAATCCCCTTAATAAAAGGATTTGTTCTGTAAAACTTGGACTCAGTCAAAATGGGGTCTAGAGGCCACAAGTTCTCTACCCCTGGTCCAGTCTCTCCCACATCTTTACAATCTATCTTGCCCTGAAACAATTTTCTCTCTTTCTCCCTCTCTTCTTTTGTTTCCCTATTTTTCTATTCTTCCTTATTTCCTGTCTCTCACTCTTTGTTTCACTCCTCATTTTCCCTCATTATTCCTCTTTTTCCTATTCTCTGTCCCTTTTTCAATTCTATCTGCTAAAATATAATCAGGTGAGTACATTTATCCGATAATTATAAAAAAAGTTCTGGTCTTTAGAGTTCCTCAGTTATGATCTCCAAAGTTCTCCAATTTCTCAAACGAACAACTGAAGCATAGAATTCTGAGAGAAGCTTCACTTTGAGAAATTATGTTGTCTCTGAAGAGGGCAAGAGTAAAAACAAAATAAAAAAAACAACTCCAAATGTTAGAATTATACTGAGAAAGCAGCTATAGTCATCCAATACAAAATTCTTTGTCTAATGGTTAAAGACCTTCAGAACATACACCTCTTTACATTTCCCATCTTCTTAAATCCTGTTTCATGCTCTGTGATCTAGTGAATCTGGCCTCCTCTCTATTTCTTGCACTCCCCACTCAAGGAATTTTCACTAACTATCCACCATGCACAGAATATTCTCCTTCATCCTCTCTGCTTCCTGGCTTCCCTTACTTCTTTCAAGTCTCAGCTAAAATCTCACCTTTTATAGGAAGCTTTCCCCTGATTCCTTTTAATTTTAATGCTTTCCCTCTATAATTTCCGAGGCATCCTGTATATAGTATGTTTATGCATAGTCATTTGCATGTTGTCTTCCCCATTACATTGTGGGCTTCTGAAGAAGAGGGACTTCTTTGTATCCTCATCACTTAGCACAGCACCTGGCACACAGCAAGTGCTTAATCAATTTGAGTTTTTAACCAAAGGGATTTTACAAACTAAATTACAGGACCTGAATAAAACATTATTAATTCTCTCATCAGATCTCCTTGCCCTGGATCCTTTGTGCCCATGATTATGGAGTTTTCAGGTCTACTTTAGATCTATCAGTGTTATCTGCCATCAGTGGCCTTTCTAGAAAAGCCACTCTGAATTCTCTAGACCAGTCTATAGTTTCTAAAGCCCTAAGAATCATAGAGCCTTTACAACTGGTTCCCTGCTGCCTGGCATCTACACAGGCTAGTTGTAATTGAGGCAGGTCAGTGGAGCAGTGCAGAGAATGCTGGACTTGGAGTAAGGAAGAAATAAGTTAAAATCCTGCCTTAGACATTTATTAGCTGTGTGGCACTGGGCAAATCACTTGATCTCTCAATCGCTCAAAGTTTCCTCATCTATAAAATAGGGATGTTGTGAGGTTTAAATGAGATAATATTTATAAAGCATTCTGCAAACCTTAAGCACTACATAAATTCTAGTTATTAGTGTTGTTATCATCATCATTATTATTAGTATTATTATTATTGTTAGTAGTAGCATCTATAACTCACTTTGATACTCCTAAAAAGCTGGTATAGTGCTCCTGGAAAAGGGCATGACCACTTTCATATACTATATTTTCCCTCATCTTCCTGCCAAGTGTTAAGCCTCTTTTCTTCTGAGGATATGGCTTCTTCCTCCCTTTGGGCATGCTGCTAAATGTTGGGTAATGGGTAGGCAAAGCTGATCAATTTTTAACAACCAGAGTAACTCATCAATTCCATTCAGCAAAGATTTATTCAGTCTCCACAATGTACTAGGAGCTCAGAATACAAAAAGAAAATGAAAAATAGTCACAGTCCTCAAGGAGCTCACATTTTTTTTTATGGAAGAATACAATATTTTAAAATAAGTAAATACAAGAACATTTGAGAAGGGAGAGTTATAATAATTGAGGAGAAAAGGAAAAGTTTTGCCTAAGAGGTAGCATCTGAAGTGATCTTTGAAGGAAGATATAAGGTGAAGAAGAAGTGCATTCCAAGCACGGGAGACAGCCTCTGCACAGACATGAAAGGTGCATGATGGAATGATGAATTTGGGGAAGAGCCAGAAGTCCACTTTGGCTGGGATATAGTATATGAAGCTGAGTTGTGTGAAATGTCTGGAAAAGTGTCTAATAGACTGATTATGAAGGGTTAAATGACAAGCTACAAAGTCTCTAAAACAAAGGAAAATCAAAAGAAAAAACGTTCTCTCTGAAGGTACTAGGAGTACAGCATAATATTGCTAGAGGGAAGTCTGGAGGAGTTAGGAGAAACACTGTCTATGATTAGCTTTGGATTGCAATGCCTTAGCAAGTTTCTAATGAAGGGTTAATACTGAGAGTATTTTCATCTAGAAAAGGTACTGAAGAGTAACACTTCAGTGAAAAGGCATTATACTGAAAGCTATCAGTCATAACTACACCATAATGGGCTTATCATATGAATTGTCTTGATTTTTTAGTATGCTTTGCACTTGCCTGAACTTAGTTCAAATCTGTGCCCATTATATTGCAATCTCTCTTCAGGGGACACAATGTATGAAATGCCATTATAGGAATAAAACAGTTGTGTTTGGTTTTTACTCATTTCCAGATGCCATGAAACATTAATGCTTTTTGTGTCTAAGGAAGAATTCCTGTTGGGAGGTGATTAAATCAAATCCCTGGGCCAACCAACCCCCCAACATTACTGCCTTCCATCTACCTAAATGATACCCTTGTGTCGTCTCAAAAGATGCAACATTTATTTTGGTTTATTTAAGATAAGGACCGTTCTTTCTTACAAAAGGATTAGATATGGCTTGGAAAGGAAGACTCAACATTAATACAAACACTTGAAGATAGAACTATACAGAGGCCATCTTAGGAATGTAGAGTAGAAGCCTTCAGGCACCAGAAATGGGCAGATTAAAATACTTGGGCAATAAATTTGGCTTTAAATTTTCTAGCCAAGACCAAAAGGTTAGTGCAAGCAGCTCCATGATGCAGTACATAGAGCACTGGGCTTAGAGTCTGTAAGGCCTGATTTTTAATCCTGCCTCTTATACTTACAAGTTGTATGACCCTGAGCAAATCATTTAGCCTCTTTTTGCCTCAGTTTCTTCATTGGTCAAATGAGGACAATAATAGCAACTACCTCCTAGGATTGTTGTGAGGATCAAATGAAATAATAATTGTAAGGTACCGGGTACATAGTAAGCACTATATAAAAGTTATCATCATCATTAGTAATAGTAATGTGATCCTGGAAAAGTCATTTCACTTCTCTCAGATTCAGCTTCCTCAACTGTAAAATAAAAAGATTGGGCTTTGAAATAATCAGATTGATTCTGTCTTTTAAAAAATTTATCCTATTTATAGTTAATTTATTTTGTCTTGTAACTGCCTAAGTCATGATTCTTTGCCTCTGAACTTAGTTCAGAAATTCAAATGGCCTATAAAGAATTAAGTTTAGAAATCCAGTTCTCTTGTTAATTATTATCCTACTTTTGTGTCAAGGAAATGTGTTACCCTTGAAGGAGGCAGGTGGACACCAGGGAGTCTGGTCTAGTCCTTTTATACCACTGAGCTATCCTTCAAGGATGTCTGGTTTTTTATCCAGAGGAATCTCCAACTTTGCAAGTCGACTGAAACAATGAACAATTCTTATTCACAGGAGGAAATAAGTGAGTTATTGCCAGCCCCTTATTCCCAATTTCCAACCAATCATGTTACCCCCATCCCATGATGCTATCTACTCTGTAACCAATTGCCTTGTTTTCCCATCTACACAAATCTATTCTTCATTCTCCTGTACTTCTCAAAGCTATATGAGAGCTAGTAAGCCCTATCTCATGGTCTTTGTCCAATGAGAGAGAACATTGACCCAGGTTTTTGTCACCGCTCACCTAACAAATTGATCATGTTTAGACCGCTGTCTCTCAGTTTACCTTAATTTTCAAATGTAATAGCTTGATGTCTTCTATGGCCCTTTTTAGCTCTAAACACATGATCCTATGAATACATGGAGAGGAGATCATATATTTTTCATTATCTTATATTGGAAAGCCTACAAAACCATCTGCAGGGAAAACTTTTGTTTTTCCTAAAAGTAACTTAAGTGAGATTTTACCATTTTTATACAGGACACTGGATGACATACTAGGCGATATCTAAGTTTTGCAAAAAAGATTAGGAATGCTATTCAGCTTAATAGTTCATGAATTATCTTTCAAAGGTATAGCATTAAATTGTAACTGACTGAAGGCAAGTCTCTGATGGCTTGAGGTAATGCCATATGACTACTGATGATGACTGGGTAGTTGCCTTGAAAAAAGATAGAAGAGCCCCTTAGAGAGTGATCCTAGTGGTTCCCAAATCCATTCCACCCCCATGGTACTCCCTCTCCCTAGTAGTGGTGGAAAAAATGTTACTGCAAGCTTCCCTGAGCCCTGACTAGGTTAACAAAAAAAAAAAAAAAGAATTTGCCTACTTCCCTTAGTTCTTGCCTAAATTTCTCATATAGTGAGTCAATAAATAAACATCTATTGAGTACCTACTATGTGCCAGGCTCTGAGCTAAGTGCTGAGGACAGAGAAGGGCAAAAGAAATCCCTGCCCTAAAGGAGCTCACAATATGATAAGAGATAATAAGCAAATAAATATGTACAAACATGCTATATACAGGAAACATAGCAAATAACTTAGAAAGGGAACGCACTAGAATTAAAAGGAATGAGGAAAGATTTCACGTAGAAGGAACTCAGAGAAACCAGGAGGTGGAGATGTGGAGGGATAGCTTTCCAAATGGGGAACAGTCACAGAAAATGGTTGGAGCTGAGATGATAGTCTTGTTTGTGGAATAGCAAGTAGTTCAATATCACTGGATAGAAGAGACTGTTGGTATAAGAGGAAATGGATACTGGAAGAATACTGGAAAGGTGGAGGAGGAGGACTAGGTTATGAAGGGATTAAATTACCTGAGAGATTTTGTATTGGATTCTGATCCTGGAGGTAATAGGGAGCCACTGAAGTTGATTAAGTATAGTGTTGACATCGTTGGTCTTACCTACATTTTAGGAAAATCTCTTTGGTGACCAAATCTAGACTAGATTAGAGCAGTGAGAGATTTGTAGCAAGTAGACCAACCAACAAGTTATTGAAATAGTCCAGGTATGAGGTGATGGTAGCAGTATCAAAGGAGAGAAGGAGGTATATTGAAAAAGTAAAATCAATAGACCTTAGCAATAGACTGGATATGTGATATGAGAGATAGTGAGGAATTGAGTAGATTGGGAGCCTGGGGGACTGGGAGGATGATGATGCCCTTGAGAGTAATAGGCAAGTTTGGAAGAGGGAAGTTTTTTTTGTTTGTTTTTGTTTTTGTTTTTGTTTTTTTGTTTTTTCAATCTTTTTTGGATAAGAATGTATTAATTTATGTTGGAAAACCTTCATGGCCCTCTTGTAAAAAATAAGAGTGTCCAGGACAAAATACTGTGGGACATCCAGGCTTAGTGGATGTGGCCTGGATGAGGAGCTCACAAAGGATGCTGAAAAAAGAGTGGTTATATAGATAGAGCCAAGAGAGAGTGGTGTCCTCAAAACCTAGACAGAAAGAAGTATCAAGAACTGGATGATTAATAGTTTCAAAAGTTACAAAGAGGAATGAGAATTGAGAAAAGGCCATTGGATTTGGCAATTAGGAGATCAGTGGTAACTTTGGAGAGAGCAGTTTTCATGGAATGATGAAGTCAAGAGCTGATTGTAGGGGTTAAGAAGAGAGTGATAGGAAAGGAAGCAAAGACATTCATTGTAAAGGTTCTTCTCAAGGAGTTTAGCCACAAAAGGGGATGGCTGTTATCCTTTGTTCTCAAAGAGGACCAAAATAAGTTCACTATATTAGAATCAAGTCACAGTGTGTCTGACTGTGGCTGATCAGACCAATACAAGCTTGGAATGCTCTACACAGGTTGGACACAAATAGTTCATGTGAACATCTGGGGTGGATTCTCTAAATTTGTGCAAGTTTCTTTTGAGCTACTTCAATTTTGTTTTGTTCATAGAGCACAGCACCTTCTCTGATGTGGACACGCCTTACTGGATGGTCCTGTTCAGTGTCTCCCACAGCACACAATCAATTCCAAAGGTCTTAGGAGAGACCTTGAGAATGTTCTTGTGTCACTTTTTCTGACCACCATTCTGTATCACTTTTTCTGACCATCATTCTGACCACTGAGCACTTGCCCTGTGTGAGTGCTCCATAAAATAGTCTTTTTGGTAAGCACACATTTGGCATTTGAACAACATGGTCAGCCCATTGAAGTTGTGCTATTTGCAGTAAAGTTTGAATGCATAGCAGTTTAGCTCAAGAAATGATCTTAGTGTCTGGTATCTTATCCTGCCAGTTGATCTTCAGAAGCTTCCTAAGATAATTCAAATGGAAGAAATTCAGTTTCCTGGCATGGCACTGGTATACTGTCCAGGTTTCACAAGCATCCAACAATGAGGTCAGCAAAATGGCTCTGAAGTCAATTTAATACATCTTCTCTCCCATACTTTCCTTCAGAGCCTCCCAAACACTAAAGTAGCTCTGGCAATGTGTGTGTTAGCCTCATTCTCAATGGGTACATCCCTGGAAAGCATACTGCCATGGTAAGTGAACTTATCCACAGCATTCAAAACTTCTCCATTTGCTGTAACCAATGGTTCCACATATACATGGTGTGGAGCTGACTGATGGAGGACCTGTGTTTTCTTGTTAATTGTTAGGCCAATATTAGCACAAGCAGCAGAGAATCAATCCATACTTTGTTGCATCTCAGCTTCAGAGGCTACATTGAGTGCACAATCATCTGCAAACAAAAAAAAAAATCATGTACCAACACTTCCTCCACTTTAGTCTTAGCTTTTAACCTTTTCAAATTGAAGAATTTACCATCAGTGCAGTAGCTGACCTTGATGCTGTGTTTGTCTTCATTGAAGGTATTTGGCAACATGGTTGAAAACATCATGCTAAAAAGCATGGGAGCAAGCACACAACCTTGTTTCACTCCACTGGTGAATGGGAACGTAGAGAACATTGTCCACTATCCAGAACCTGGGCAAGCATACTGTCATGAAATTGACATACAATGCTGATGAACTTCTCTGGGCAACTGAATTTTGACATAATTTTCCATAAGCCCTCTTGACTGACAGTATCAAAAGCCTTGGTCAGATATGTAAACATTTTGTACAGACCTTTCTTTTGTTCCTGGCATTTCTCCTGGAGTTCTTGGGCAGCAAACACATATTGACCATCCTTTGGCCCTTTCGGAAGCCACACTGGCTCTCAGGTATATGACTTTCTTCCAAGTGAAGCATTAGCCTATTAAGGAGGACTCTGGCAAGAATCTTGCCAGTAATGACTAAGAGAGAGAGAGCCCCCTGTGATTGCCACAGGACAATTTATTTCCTTTATTTTTATAGAGATGTACAATGGAGACATTCTTGACCTCCTGGGGGATAACCTCCTCTTGCCATATAACCTGGAAAATTTCAGTCAGCTTTTGTATGAACAATGGACCCCCCATCCCACCTTGTAAATCTTAGCTGGAATAAAATAAGCACCAGGTGCTTTGCCACATGAAAGGAGCCTAATGGCATTTAAAACTACTTCTTCTTCACTTGGAACTTTAGCTGGGGAGAGATTGACTTCACCCTGTGGTAAATGGTCAATGGTTTCAGCATTGATTGATGATGGTTTGTTGAGAACACTATGTGAGCATTCAGCCCAGCTCTCTAGGATCATGTCCTTATCACTAATCAATGAGGCTCCATCAACACTGAATAGTTGAGATGCACCATAGGTCTTTGGGTCATCAATAGCCTTCAGGACATCATAAGAGCACTTTGGATTGTTACTATTAGTATAAAACTGAATTTCAGCTGCCTTCTTATTGAGCTAAGAATCCTGCATCTCTCTAAGCTTTGTTTGTACTTTACTTTTGATGGAATTAAATGCTGCCTTCTTAGAGATGGATGAACTATACTGTTGGTAAACCCTGAGGCATTCTCATTGTTCATTTATTAGCTTCTGAATTTCCCCATCATTTTTGTCAAACCAGTCTTGGTGTTTGCTAGTGTTCTGACCCAGATGAGCAAATGCAGTGCTATACACCAAATCTCTGGAAGCTGCCCACTTTTTTTCTGCTCCACTATTGCCAGCTATGTGTTGGCTCAACTTTCCCTCCAAGTTAGCAACAAACTGTTCCCACTCAGAGAAGTGCTCTAATCTGTTGGCATTAATTCTTCTGGTAGTCATTTGCCTTGGGGCTGCCACTTTTGTTGAATGTGAACATATGGCTTGGAGAGGATAAGGCTAGGGTCAGTCCAGCACTCTGTGCCACACATTGCCCTCTTCACTCTCATGTCCTGTCTATCTCTTCTACTGACAATCAAATTAAATGCCAATGTTTCCTGTGAGGATGCTTCCATGAAGTTTTATTGCATTTAGGTAAATGGAAGACAGTGTTGGTGATGAGAAGGTCAGGAGATGCACAAGTCTTCAGTCATACATGACCATCACTGTTGCTTTTTTCAACTCCATTCCTCCCAAGGACTCCATGCCAAGTCTGGTAGTCTGAGCCTCCTCTATCATGAAAGTCACCCAGAATTTTAAGCTTGTCCTCTTTTGGCATGTTGATGATAAGGATCTCCAGGTCTTCAAACATTTTTTTCTTTGACCTAATCAGGGTTTGTCATGATGGGAGCATAGGCACTGACGATGGTGGTGTGACATGATACTTTCCTGCAAGTGGAAATTGCATTGTCATGAGCCTGTCATTCACTCCTTTTGGTAGGCATACAAGCTTGTTGACTAGATTAGTTTTAATTGCAAAACCTACAACTAGCTTCATGCTCCCCTTCACTGGGGCCACTCCAGAAAAACATGTATCCAACTCTGCCCTCAGTAAGCTGGTCTTCATTTGCCAGCTTTGTTTCACTCATGGTTGTTATTTGGATGTGATACTTGTTGAGTATGTAGGTGCAAAATGAAGCATGTATCATTAGACATAGATAATGTATTAATTTTTTTCTTAAACTTTATCATAAGGGAGAATTTTATTAGGACAAGGTAAGTATTGAAAAATGAAAGCAATATTCAAAAGAGCATCAATGAATCTTTTTTTTTTAAGGGAACAAGTGATCATTATGTTGTAAGCAAAAGGAAAATTAAAGAAAGAAAGGAATGTAGGATGGTTAGGATGATGATGAATGCAATAAGAAGGCTAAACTACTCAACTCTCATTGTGTTTCTGTCTTTGTCTCCCAAAGAGTAGCAATTTTAGTTTAGAAAGGAAAAAAAATGAAATAGTTTAAGAGGGAGTTGAAGTCATGCATAATTCAGAAGATGGTAAGAGAGCACCTAGCAAACCTCAAGGAGTTAAAAGGCAGGATAGTGTCAACCCTGAAAACAAATGACTCAAGGGTCACAGAGGTTATGCAACCACTGTTAACTCTGAAAATGCCAAAGAGCTCACACAGGTTATCATAACCATAGTTAACTATGAAAAATAAAATAGAAAACAAAATAAAACAAAGAGATAATAGTGGTCATAAGCAAAATGTTTTCTTCTTTCTGTTGGAGCAGGGAAACTAGACACATGTCCTGGATCTCCCTCTAGTAGGAGACACTCTTTAGTGTGGGTAAATCACAATATATACAGTATCAGCTACACAGTGAGATGTGGCCCTGAAAATGAGGGGTAACAGCAACAATGAGACACGTTTGATTAAGGTAGGACTTCATTACTGGAACATGTGTACTGCAGGTTCTTATCCAAGTTTGGACATTACCCGGAGCTGGTATGAAACTATTCTGGAATTTTGCTGTGGCTGAGACCATTCAGAGGGTGAGCACAAAAGATTGTTGCTATGTCAAGCACAGGACACAGTTTGCTTGCTGGGCCTTAGCTCTGGAAAACAGTGTGTCTCCTGCTAGTAAAAAGAGAGGAGTAAAAAGAGAGAGGGGTGGCCTTGGCATGGGAATTCTGACAGGAGTCATTAACCCTAGACCAGCTTCATCACAGGTTGCGGAAAGAATTGGCAGATTTAATCACCAGGGGTTGTTATCTTGATAAAGCATGGCTTTCTTCAGAACAGGCCATACCATACTAACCTAATTTCCTTATTTGACCTGAAAGCTAGATTGACAGACCAGGGGAATATGGTAGAAGTAGTATGGTCAGATCACATCAACCATGTGATATATTTTTTTCATGTCATACTTATGGACAAGATGGTGAGATGAACTAGATGGTTATGCAATTAAGCAGATTTGAAACTGATCAAATGACTGGACCTAAAGAGTAATGGTTAATGGCTTGATATTTAGAAGGTGCTTTCCAGTGGAATGCCCCAGGGATCTGCCATTTCTCTTATGCTTTTCAGCACTTTTATCACTGACTTAGAGGATTATCAGTACATTAACCAGATTTTTAGATTGTGCTGACAAGTTTGATAATAAAATCAGGATCCAAGGAACTTCAATAGGCTAGACTGATGGGCCTTATTAAATATAATATAACTCAAAAGGAAAAAATATATCTATATAATTTTTTTTCTTCTGTTTACATCTGGGTACAAAGAATCAATTTCATGTGTGTGAAATGGAAGAGATGTGGCTAGATAAGAGTTCCAGGTGAAAAAATGGTAAGAGATGGGTTTTTAGTGAATCATAAACTCCATATGAATAAATAGCATGACATGGAACACCAAAAAGCTGATGTTAACCCAGTCTACATTTAGAAAGTACCACAAATGATAGAGGTGATTTTTTGGCTATATTCTGTCTTGATCAGACCGCATTCCTCTGCATGTGTACTGCCTTCAATTCTAGATACTATACTTTAGAAAAGGAATAACCAAGCTGGACCACTAATCTAGAGGAGGGCACCCATGAAAGTAAGAAGCCTGAAGAGCATGACTTATGAAAATATCTGGGGTAGATATAAGATTTGCTGTTGTTGTTGAGAGTTCAGCTGGATTGTCTCTAATCCACCACTGTAGCTCCATTTTTTTCTCCTTTTTTGTTGTTGCTGTTCAGTCATTTTCAGTCATCCCTGACTCTTTGTGATGCCATTTGGGATTTTCTTGGCAAAGATACTGGAATTATTTGCCATTTACTTCTCCAGCTCATTTTACAGATTAAGAAACTGAGGCAAACAAGGTCACAAGTTAGTGTCTGAGGCCAAATTTGAACTCAGGATCTTCCTGGCTTCAGGCCCAACACTCTATCCACTGCAACACCTAGCTGCCCCAGCTTATAGTCTAGCAGGGGAGTTATTACATTATTTCTTATAAAAGCAATGTTATGACCTGTTCATTTTTGTTGTTTGCAATTGTTTTTAAAACTCTCTATTTGTGCAAAATGTAGATAAAGTTGCTACGCCTTAAGTCTAAGAGTATTCTAACATCAATATTTCTGAAACTTCTTTAGTAATATTGATACTGTTTTTATATCATCTATGAATATTCCCTGAGATCAGAAAGAAAATCCTGTCCCTTGAATGGCCTGTATTGACAAGACTTGATTTAACAATGATGTCGTTTGACAATTGACATTGGTTATTGCTAATTCATTTGGAGAGGTTTAGAAAACTGGAGCTTCTTTTATGACATTTTCAAGCATGTGTTTGCATGCATAGACTATTATTAAAGAGAAACCTGGAACTAAACTAAGGTCATCCTGCCCTGCAGGGCAAGATTCCTCATTGAATTCTAGTTAGCCTAAGAATTCTGGTCAGATGCCAACTCAGGTAATTGTTTTTTGCTCTCCTAACTTTCTGTTTCGATTTTGAATACATATGCTTAGTTTCCTCTCTTCTGCAGGCACTTGTGTGAGCTACTTAATGTTGGCTATGCTTCATCCTGAATTTAGCTGCCTGTGGCTGATATATAAAGTGATCCTTATGGACAAGAAACTAAAATGTTATGCTATGTTTTCCTAAGCCAATATTTCTAGGGAGGATGTCAACATTGCAGAATTAAATTGGCATCATGATTTCAATTTGGTAGAGGTAGGTACTAAAGAGCAGCATTTTTAATGTTTGCTCTCTTGATTTAGTAGCAGCAGTTGTGTAACTTATTTCTCATTCCTGGGCAATGTCAAGAAAAGAACGGGATGGGGAGAGGAGACTCTCCCAGATTCCCCAAAATGTCTTAGTATCATTGGATCTGTTGAAATATATTAGGGTAGGTTATATCAACTCAATTCAACAATCATTCTTTAAAGTTCCTATTACTTGTCAAGTACTATTCTAGGCACTTGGGATACACAGACAAAAAGCAAATTAAAAAAATAAAAACTCAGGATATCTCTTTCCAGGTTGGGAAAGGTCTTGTCTTTGGAAATAGTTTCTGGGATTCTTTTCTTTGTTCTTGCTTTGTCATTAAATAAATCTGTCCCTTTCCTGCTTTGATTGTAGGGGAAAATAGTTTCTTTTTCTTTAGGTCTCAGGGAGTCTATATTTATTTATATGTTAATATGGTCAGAGTTAGGAACGATATCTAATTATTTCAGAGCAAAAGTATATTGACAATCAACTATACTTTTTAATTTTTGTTTATATATTTATTTTGGCGAGGCAAAAGTGCCTTGGAGTTAAGTGACTTGCCCAGGGTCACACAGCTAGTAAATGTCTGAGGTCAGATTTTAATTCAAGTCTTCCCTGACTCCAGGACCAGTGCTTTATCCATTGTGCCACCTAGCTGCCCCTAACTATATATATTTTTAAAGTTATGTTGTTTCTGGAACTCACATCTAGTGTTCTGTTGTTACTGGAAGGAGCCAACTAGCAGATGTAATGGGCGAAATGGGCTGGTTTGTACTTTGTCACCATTTTATTCAGTTAAGTCAGAAGGTGAGAGCTCTAGTGATGAATAGATAAACTTTTTCTGAGGCTAGGAGCATGGATTCTAGGCATCCTAGGAAAGGGTTTCTCTTATCCCAGAATGTTTCTGCTGGTTGTCTAGGGGTCACCAGTTAAGTAGTTGGCTTTCTGTCATGAAAACGTCAGTACCTCCTAACTTTGGAACTATTGTCCCCAGTGAATCATTAGAACTAAATTGAGAAGGTAGATGTCTTTTCAGAATAATCAGACCATCTTAATCCCTAAATGACTTCTCTGGAAGAGCCAGAGGTGTTCTCTAACCCTTGAGAGAAGTGAGGGACAGCCTTGTGAGTGAAGGAGAATGTGTGACATTACTCGAACAGAAGTAGTGAATGGGGCATCATGATCAGTCTTTTGGGACCTTTCTTCTTTTAATTCTATCTCCCTTCTGCTAATGAAGAAGGCAGTAGAATCCTTACATTTCTCTGAATTTTCCTCTGTATTGCTAGTCATCTATGATACAGAAGCAATCTGAACTATTTCTTTTCCTTATTTCCTCATCTGCCCAAAATAGAGCACTAGGAGAACATAAGAGTCTCATCTACCATAAATAAAAGAGGTGGTTACAAAGTTACTTGTCTAGCCATTCCTAAATTGATAAAGACAAAGTAATCAAAGCTATCTATATGAAAAAATGCTCTAAATCACCATTAATTAGAGAAATGCAAATTAAAACAACTCTGAGCTACTACCACACACCTGTAAGATTGGCCAATATAACATAAAAGGAAAATGATAAATTTTGGAAGGGCTGTGGGAAAATTAAAACACTAATGCACTGCTGGTGGAGTTGCATACTGATTCAAACATTCTGGAGAACAGTTTGGAACAATGCCCAAAGGGCTATAAACCAATGCAAAGCCTTTAATCCAGCAATACCACTACTCGGTCTGTATCTAAAGAGATTAAAAAACAAAAAAAATATATATATACAAAATATTTACAGCAGCTTTTTTGGTGGTAGGAAAGAACTAGAAATTGAGGGGATGTCTATCAATTAGGAGATGGCTGAAAAAGTTGTTATATATGATTGTGATGGAATACTTTTGTGCCACAAGAAAATGATGAGAAGGAATGCTCTCGGAAAAATCTGGAAGGACTTACACGAACTGATGCAGAGTCAAATGAACATAACCAGGAGACCATTGTACGTAGTAACAGCAGTACTATATGATGATCTACTGTGACTCAGCCATTTCAGCAATGCAATGATCTAAGATAATTCTGAAGGGCTTATGATGAAAGGTGTTGTTCTTCTCCAGAGAAAGAACTGATGAAGTCTGAATATAGATTGAAGATACTTTTTCTTTACTTTATTGTTGGAGGGGTTTTTTCTGTCTGTGTTTTCTTTCACAGAATGACATACATGGAAATGTGTTTTGCATGACTACATATGTATAACCTATGTCAAATTGCTTGCCTTCTCAATGAGGGAGAGTAGGGAGGGGGGAAATTTGGAACTTAAAATTTGAAAAAAAAATGTAAAATGGTTTTTACATGTAATTGGGAAAAATAAAATATTAAATTTAAAAGAAAAGAAAGTTACTCTTTTGCTAAGCTGAAGAATGAGAAATTTGTTTCTTGTCTATTACCTCTTTTTTTGCTTTCTTGCTCTACTAGGAGTTGGAAAGTCCATGCGTCCTAACACCAGGCAGGTTTCATTGCACTGAGAACAGATATTTATCTGTTCATTAATTCTTTCGAATATGTGTTTAGGATAGTTAGTATTTTAATTTTATTATGTTAGAGTCACTTTCACATTTTTCATTCCAATTCAATTCATAGACATTTATTAGTGTCTACTATGTGCCAGACACTGAATTAAGTGCTGGGGATACAAAAAAAGGTCAAAAGATAGTCCCTGCCCTCAAGAGGGTTACTTGGGAGGACAACATGCAGACAAATATATACAAAGCAAGCTATAAACAGGTTCAATAGGAAATAAATAACAGAGGGAAGGCACCGGAATTAAAAGGGGTTGGGGAAGTGTTCCTGTAGAAAGTGAAGTTTTATTTGAGATTTAATGAAAGCCATGGAGGTCAGTAGTTGGAGTGGAGGAGGGAGAGCATTCCAGGCCTGGAGAACAGCCAGAGAGAATGCTTGGACCCTAGAGATTGTGTGTCTTGTTTGTGGAACAAACAGGAGGCCAGTATCACTGAATCAAAGAGTGTATGTAGGGTGAGTAAGGCATGAGAAGGCTGGAAAGGTAGGAGAAGATTGGGTTGTAAAGGGCTTTAAATTTGAAACAGACCATTTTGTTGTTCCTGGAGGCAACAGGAAGCCACTGGAGTTTACTGAGTAGGGGGCCTGACATGATCAGACTTGTGTTTCAGGAAAATAATTTTAGTGGCTGACTGGAGAATGGTTACATGGTTATTTTAAGCTAATAAATCTGGCTGATAGTCCATGTATTGGGTAGGTGTATCAGATTGGTATACTTATTACTGAGCTAAGAATTCCCCTACCAGTATGCATGTTTTACAGTATTCATTAAGTCTCTCTCTCTCTCTCTCTCTCTCTCTCTCTCTCTCTCTCTCTCTCTCTCTCTCTCTCTCTCTCCCTCTCTCTCTCTCTCTCCCTCTCTCTCTCTCTGTCTCTCTCTCTGTCTCTCTCTTTCCCTGTTTATTTTACTGGGTTCAACTTCTAGGCACTCTACATCCAAGGATTTAGATTATAGGAATCATTTTCCAACAGATTAGTCATATAGCAGGCTCTATAATAATTGATGAAAGTCAGAGGTTAGTCTTTTTAGGACTCTTCGTAACAGATTTATTTTAACCCTTTTTTTGTCTTCATGAGACTTTTCTACTTAAAAGAACACTGGATTTGGAGTCAGAAAACTTGGTTTTGAATTTTAGTTTTGCTATTGACTGGATATATAAATGTAAGTCATTTTAACTCATACACAGTTTATCTATAAAAAAGAAATAACATTGTTTGAAAGACCTTCCTTACATGATCACTCTTGCAAAGAAAGCACTTAGTAAGTCTTAAGACATTTTCAAAATGTAAAGCATTGCTCTTATTAATATTGTGTTTTTGCTCAGTTCTTGAGCTTGAATTTTCAAGGCTATGGGGCTTGAGTAACTTGTTTAATATTGGAAATTGAATCTACTGCTTAAGCCATAGTACTGTACTGGTTGGAGACCATCTGACTCTTGGTCTTTTGCTTCCATCTCTAAATCTTCACATAGTTTCATATCTATTAGATTGCCCCTTCTTGCATTGAACCTTACTGCCTGCTTTTTTGTCCTATTCCCCAGCTCTATTTAGGGTTGGTAAATATGTATCTATACATTTTAACTGTCAGGAAATCCATATTATTGATTTTCTGGTTAGCAGGTGTAGTAAGGAGGAATGTGATTTACAAAGGTTATTTTGTCGGGTTATTGTTTAATACTGAATCCACACAGGAACCCTGGAAAGATTGCAGAGCAAGGACCCCAACATAGCATACAACATAGCAAAGAGTCTCCACCATTCCTGGCCACCCAAAAGTAGAAAACAGCAATGACAAGAAGAGCAGAAGTAAAAGAACCTGGCACAAGGTAATTTTTACAGAAAAAAAAGACTGAAGATCATCAGTCCATCATTCCTAGGGATCCCATTTTGCCCTTTCCTCAGAGTCTAGTAAGTAGAATCCTAAGCTAATTTCTGGCTGCTTCTTCTTTTTCTTTTCTCCTCCTCCTCCTCCTCCTCCTCCTCCTCCTCCTCCTTCTTCTTCTTCTTCTTCTTCTTCTTCTTCTTCTTCTTCTTCTTCTTCTCCTTCTTCTTCTTTTTGTTCTTCTTCTTCTTCTCCTTCTCCTTTTTTCCGGTTCTTGTTCTTCTTCTTGTTCTTCTTCTTCTCTAACTCTTGAAACCAAAGATAATAATATCAT
Organism: Vombatus ursinus; assembly: GCF_900497805.2. Taxonomy (NCBI): domain Eukaryota; kingdom Metazoa; phylum Chordata; class Mammalia; order Diprotodontia; family Vombatidae; genus Vombatus; species Vombatus ursinus. Next base: position 35,326,207 of record NW_020954556.1, on the reverse strand, counting down.
TGATCCAGAGCCAGAAGGGACCTTAAAGATCATCTAGTCCAATACCCCATTTACATATGAAAGACCTGTCTTTTTTTTAGATATGCTTCCATCCCATCCTTTTCATATAAGTTAAAGCAGGTAAATGATCAAACATCTTCATGACCAAGATCTCACTTTATGCACAAAAAGGTATTGTATTTTTGGGAGGAGATTGAAGTCAATTCAAATTGATATCCTTCACTTGAAGTAAAAGATTAAATCAACTGTATCCATTAACTTTAGAATGACGTAGACACGTAGTAATCTGATAGTCAATGCTAACAAACAAAATTCTTAGACCCAAACCATGGCGCTTTCAGTTAAATCTAGTTCTGCTATCAGATTATGGTCATAGAGGAATGTGATTTAATACTGGAGGGTAGGATAACCATTTCAATTTATTCCTGTAGTTTCTTTCCTCCCCTATGGTTTTATAATAAAATAGGAATAACATTTTGTAAACTCATAAAATTATTTTTTCACAAAAGTTTATCAAGTAGCTTGAAATTTAACCTTAATTTCCAAAGTTTTCAAAAATTCCTGTGTAATGCTTTGGTTGAATCTACTGCTGAGGCTGTGACCATAAGGTTGCTGTGTGAATAAGTCTTTTTGGACTTAATGGCCCCAGTTGATTTAATCTTTAACTTTGAGGTCCCTTCCAGCTCTGGATATATAAAATGGGGATAATAATAGCAGGAACCCCTCAAGGTTATTGTGAGGATCAAAGGAGAAATTATTTATAAAGCACTTAGCACAGTGCCTGGCATGTAGTAGGTGCTATATCAGTACTATTATTGTTTGATGATGATGGTGGTGGTGGTGTTCAAATTCCATTGTCCGAAAGAGGATGTTAGAGTAGAGAAGGAAGTGGTGAAACAATCACTGAACTAACTGACAAAAGCGGGGGGGGGGGGGGGGGGGGGGGGGGGGGGATGTTGTTGAGGGTTGTAGAGGTCACCAAGACCTGGACTGGATGATAAAATTTGATGGAGTGAACCTGAAAGGAGTGGTTGACAACACTTCTGAGCTCAGCATTTTGAGAAAAGGTGCCTCTTGTAGCAGAAAGGAAGGCCTGGGAGGTAGTGTCATGTAGGATGAAGGAGGTCTCTGTAAGTCAGGCGTTGGAATGAACATGAGTGGAAGAGGTATAAAATAAAGGGGCATTTATCAATATTACTATCGTTATTATCATATTCATTTTGTAGATGAGGAAAAATTTCAGAGAGATTAATTGGCTTCCCCACAGTCACATAGCTAGTTTTAAAAATTAGAACCCAGATCTTTCTGGCTTTATACCCAGCAGGCTGTCCACTATACCATGATACCATTCACATAGGGTCCTGGATTTAGAAATGAGTGCATACTTAGAGATCATCATTTAGTATATATGTATGCAGAGTTTCCCAAAGTCACATAGATATAATCTATAAGAGCCAGTATTTAAACCCAGATTCTTTAAATCTTCAAAGGCTACAAGTAATCTTTTATCTTGCCTTAGGTCACTTTCTTTTTCAATTTTCTAATGTTTTAATTAAGTAGTCTCATTTTGTTTTGCAACTCTGCAAACTTCTACAGCATTTCTACTCTTAATGAAATAGGACATTGGAAATGTAATGAATTTGCAGACTTTATAAGTAAATATACAGTAAATAAATGAGGCTGTTTTATGATGATTTCCCAAGATTGTTAATAAAATACCTTTTAGAGGTAACTTGAAAATTCCCCCTCCCCTATCTTGATTTGGATTATAATTGTTTAAATTATTCCCTACATAAACTCTTGAACAGGAAGTTGGGGTAGGGAGGGATTTGCATATTTGCTTTGTTTATCCTCTAGGAAGAATTAATTGGAGAAAACCTTTAAAAATGGATCAGAATGCAGTGAGTTAATAAAATAGGAAATCATAAACTGCTAAGACTATGAATATTCATGCTTAGCTTAAACACTTCCAGTCCAAGATGGATCTTGTATGAAGGGTTTGAATTCTATTGATTTTATTTAAAGCCCAAACATGGTCATCACAAAGATATAAAAAAGGCACAGGGATATTAGAGTCTCACTAAGTAACTTTTGTTTACAAGATAGAGCTTGAATGTGGGTGGCATAAATTCCCAGGCAGAAAATACATTGTCATTTTAATGGTCTTACCACACAGCTTGGAGCTGGGGTTTCTTTTGATCATCTCTGGCCAGATTTTTCAGTTTTGATCTAGTGAAGCAGTATGATACTATATATGATAGAAGTGCTCTCAAGGATTAGGAAGACCTGGGTTCAGATCCTGCCTCTTGATTCATACTTGGCAAGTTAGTTAATGTCTCAATGCCTTAGCAATTATTCAAGTCTAAAAGTTATTGTTGATCTGCCTTAATAAAGAGAGCTTGCTTCCTGGGAGGCTTTTCCCCAATGAAATCAGAGGTCAATTAAAAACAAAACAAAACAAAACAAACAAACAAACAAACAAAAAAACCCAAAACCCAAAACAAATACAAACAGGCTAGAAAGCTGCTGGTAGTAGCTATTGGATACTTCTCTAGCAACAGTTCCTGGCTCTTAATAAATGCTTGCTGACTTGATTTGCCTTGGTTTTCTTATATTTAGATATGGTTTCTAAGACTCAGAATTTCAGAATTGGAAGAGACTGTGGAGTCAGAGGACCTAGGTTTGAATTTTGAATCTGGTGCTTTTCAAGCTAAGTGATCTTGGGCTGTTACTTAATCTACCTGACTCTGTTTCCTCATTTGTGAAAATGAGAGGCTTGGCCTACATGGCCTCTGATGTTTTTTTTTTTTTTTCCGCAGTTCTATATCCAAAATCCTAGGGTACATGTAGTCCGTACTCTACCTGAAAAAGGATCACATCACTCACACATTGCTCATATGGAGTTGACAATTTTGATGAGTAATAACATTCAATTTTAATTCCTTCTGCATGCAAATTTAATTGTAAAATTTCAGTTCATTTGAGTTGTCTAAAGAGAAGTGTGACATTAAGACTTCTTTCTTTTTTTGCATTCTCTCCCTTCCTCCATTTCTGTTCCCTTCCCCCAATACACTTTTAAATTAGGATCTAAATGAGTGTCAAATATATAACTTCCAATCCAAAGCATTTAATTTTGCACTCAATCATCATAAAGCATTATTTAATTATTTCTGAATTTAATCTTGGCTGAATTGAAGTGTGACTCTGACTCTTCTTTGAAGTTATAATTCTCTTGCTGTTTGGCACCTGACTCCATTTTTTACCACTAACGGTAAATTAGCAGAATGGTGACTTCTGCAGTCAAAGGACCTGGATTTATACACCAGCTCTGTTACAGATGCTTCTGTGAACTGTGATTAAGTCACTTTACCTCTGGGCCTCAGTTTACTTCTGTGTAAAATAGGGGGAGGAATTCGGGGATTCACTGGTAAATGTTTAACCGCTAGTTCTCAAAAAAAAAAAAAGAGAACCTACTTAGGACCTATTTTTAAGCTTAATATGCCTTATTAACATTTCAACATTATTTTCTTAAATTTAGACAATCAACAAAAAATAAATCAGTCCCTAATTTGTAGCAGTTTCCAGTTTCTGAGGTATAAGTGTACACCCTGAAAATTTAACAATTGGTTCTTGAGAGACAGTTTGAGCTGGCTCCAGCACCTCCCTGGTAAGGCTGGACTAGACAACATGCGTGGCAGAGTGAAAAGAGCCTCTGGACTCAGATGACCCTAATTCATATCCTGGCCCTAACATATACTACCAGAGTTCACTTCTTCTTGGAACTTCAGTCCCTTCCATGTTGAAATCTGTGATCCTATGCTCCTTTAAATTTGTTATCCTAAAATTCTAGACTTTTCTTATTAAATGCTGCCCTTACAAGCAAAGTACTATTGTGTCTACTGCCCCTTCTTCAGTACCCTGCTAAGCAAATTAGCAAACATCTCTTGGGAGGGTAAGAGCCTGCCCTCTTCACAAGTAAGAACACTAAAATCTCAAAGGGAAGCATTCTGTGACTGTTTTCCAAGTAACTTACAAAGGCATAGCGCTTTATAGTTCCAGTACTCTAGATTTACTTAATCCAATCCTCACAACAGCCCTGTAAGGGAGGTAGAGAAACTATTATTATTCCCGTTTTACAGAGGACAAAACTGATAATAAGAAGTTGGGCAATTTTCAGAGTATCCTTTCCATAAAGTGGTGGATGAGGGGATTAAAGCCAGATTTTCTGACTCAAAATTCAGTCCTTTTCTCGCTGTGTCATGCTGCTTTGGAATACTGAAAAAAAGGGAAAGAATAATGAAATGCTTGCACTATCATCTTTTATTATGTTGCTATAATTTAACATAGTATTCTATGGTTTATTGTTTTATGTGCTCAAAGGCTCTGCCATTCATTAATAGAGCTTAACCATTTTTGTAAAGATATGCTATAAATAACTTATTAGAAGAGTACCATATAAAGACATTTTCATTGCATTCCTTTTGATCTGAACATCAGTTGATGTCTTTAAAGAGACTCTATGAGTCAAAGAGCTGTAGAACAGCTGATTAGTTATGCACTGAAAGTAATGCCTAGTGTGCAAAGTCAGGCACTTGTGCAGAGTCAGTCTGAATGACCCTCATGTTTAAAACCTTGCCTGCAGGAGATCGTGGTTGGAAATACCTTTGCAAATGTACACTTAGACATCGGGCAAAAGCTGAAGTGGCACAAAACTCATTTTTTCATGACAATACTTTCGTCATTATATGGAAGTTATTTGCTCCTGTCTATAAAAGCCCCATGAAGTTTGAAATCTGAGCTGACCACTCTCCAATCGCTTGCTACCTTGGCATGCTAATAAATACTTTTGCCTTTCTTTTTCTGAGTTTGCCTCATCAACCAGAGGAAGGCTTGAACCAAGATTTCTTTTAACATTAGATCATGTCCATAGTGAAATAAAATCAAAGTAGCCATCAAATTTGCTAGATTTAAGAGCAGTTGGATAAGTCACAAATTATGAAACTGTGTATATTATATAACACTATATATTACATATATACAATGTTATATTATGTATTATCTATATCATATATAATATGAAATTATATATAAACTGTATAATTCCAGTTCTCCTGAGTTGGTATTTTTTTTTTTTGCAGAATGCTTTTCCAATCTATTATGCCTGACTAAAATTAAAATGTATGAATTTTCCCTTTATTTTTAACTAATACAACTCTTCTAAGTAAGCAAAGTGAAATCCCATAGGGTAGCATTTTAGTCTGGTGACATATGGGGAAAAATACTAATAAGTAAAGATACTCTACCTTCTATTTTCCCAACTTTCTCTCCCCCTCCCACCCTCTGTATGTTATGTAGTTCTGCAATGCTGTTTATAAAGTAGTTTAATTTGGGTAATTTTAGGAGTCATAGAATATCTTTAATTTTGAGAGAAATTATATACCCTGTAAATATTGACCTTCCGTGGTTTAGACGAATGCATTTTGGAAACTTCAATCTCCCATAGTTTCTAAATGAGATGATAGTTGTTGAGATAGGTAGAAGAAATTGCTCCTGATGGCACTGCTTGTTTGCCTAGCAGTCACCTAATATATTTGGGGAGCCAAACAAAGGCTGAAACTCTGAGAGTGTAAAGGATTCACATGATCTTTTACAAAGACTAATTACATGTACAGTAGCATCTGTTTTAGCTTCTGTTCAAGTGCTGATAATATCTCAAAGTAGGCCAACAGTAGTTTTTGATTAGCCTCATCACAGAGAAAAGGTGGTCTGAGAGCAGATGGGTTATGTCAGTGATTGGACTTTTGAGGAGACTGAAGAGTTCTCAGGAGACTTCTGAGATTCCAGAAACCATCCATTGACTGTGACATGAGATTTATGGATCTTGGGAAGTGGTATTTTAAAATTTTGAGAGGTTGGAATTCTGTGATTCAACTCACACCAGCTCTTTCTAATTAAGAAAGACAAGCAAGCCAATCCTTCTCAAATATAAGCCTGTGAGAATGTTTGGTTTTTGTCTAGAGGGGTATGAATACTTGAAGAGTTAATCTTGCAATGGTATTTTCATACAGATGGGAATGAGGAGTGAAAAATTCAGTATTAGATGTTCAATGTTACTCTTTATACCATTAATTAATTCTGACCATGAAAGAGACAGACTAGCAGATGTAACTGTGATTTGTTTGTCCTGTAGTTGTGTGAGAAGAATTAACCACTGAACAAGATTTGGAAGTGATAGCAGAGGTCAGGATGATGATAACACTTTCTAGATGGATTCTGTAAAACAAGTTTGGAAGGAACATAGTTTTATCATTTATAAGTTACTTTCTTTCTAAGAGAAGATTAAAGATTCTAGACAAGGGGTCATTTTGCCCAACTCATACCACAACAAGAATTTCTTCAACAATGTCCCTAATAAAAGAACACTCATCTTTTATTTGAGGACATGGACTTTTGTCAGTCCTCATCATCCTTGACCTCTTTGCAGCTTTCGATACTTCTGGCCATGCATTTCTAGATACTTTCTCCTCCTTGGGTTTTGGGGACACTTTTCTGTGCTGGTTCTCCTCTTTGTATAACCACTCCTTCTTAGGCTATCTTGTGTTATTATTACCTATTCCCATCCCTTTTTTGTGCATATGCACTAACATTATCCTATGACCTCTTCTCTTATTTCTCTACTCACTTTTGATAATCATGTTAAATCATGCTGGTTCCATTATCTTCCTTAATGCTGATTACTACTGGATGGGGCATTGGATTAGAGTAATGAAAGTATGAGTTCAAATCCTTCCTCAGACACTTACGAGCTCTATGACTGTCAGCAAATTGCTTTACCTCTCTCACCCTGAGTTTCCTTATCTAAAAAATGAAAATGATGACAGCATCTCTTTCACAAGTTTGTTATGAGGGTCAAACAAGATAATGGATGTAAACAGCTTTGCATACCTCAAAGTTCTACATAAATATTATTTATTATTATTATATTTATATGTCTAATCCTCCTCTCTCTCTCTCGAACAACAATTCCATGTTACCAACTGCTTGCTGGATATCTCCTTGTGTATGTTCCACAAAAATCTTGAATTCAGTATGTCCAAAACAGACCTCACTATCTTTTCTCCAATATTACTCCTCTTCGTAACTTCCCCATTTCTACCAGCTGCACTAGCATTCTTCCGGATAGCTTAGCTAATTTGCTTTATGTTTTTCATCTTGTTCTTTGCTAAAATGAGTGGTTCCCTGGAAAATGTTTTTGATGAAAAAATAAATGCTAGCAACATTTTTAAGAAGCTTGATATGATACCTTATTGACATACTTATTAGTGCATTAATGCAGTCATACTTTCAGAAATACAATAAGGGACTCCATCTTTCTTTAATGTTCCACCCACTCTCCTTCTATCTTTACTTATTTAAACTTTCCTTCTTGTAGATTTTTTCCTTCCAACTGATTAAAGCCTACTAATTTCAAAACTTATCTTTTTACACTATGATTCCTCACTTCCCTCTACCTTTGCTACTGTTTTTAAGTCCATCTCACTTTATTTCCCAATCATATTCTATTCTAATATTCCACGGAATCTCTCCTGTACAGATTTCCTTATATAATACCAATTAACTTTTGCTTTTACTTCTTAAGTTGCATAGTCTATTTCAACTTAGGTGACTCAGCTACTAATTTACATAACAATTAAATTCTGTTAAATCATTTCAAATTAGCTTCAGTTCTGTTTATTCTCTAATAGGTGAAATCACCTTTTACTAGACTAATACATCTATCACCCTCCAGGAAGGGGAGATGGGTGTGTGTTTTTTGGGCTTAATCTTAATCCTAGATTTAAACCTCCCAAAATCCACTAAGATGTTTCAGCAGTTATAAAAATTATTAAGCCATTATTTGGAAATTTGCAGTAAAGATATTTGTATTTATAATTTTAGTCTCTAGTTTATACTACCATACATTTATATGTACCAGTAAAAATATTTTGTTCCTTTTCTTGTCTGTCTTTATCTTGGCAATCTCCAACTTGGCCAGGGTTATAAAGGCAGAGAGAAAGAAAGAATTCATGCAGTTTTCCTCCTTATCTCCCACTGAAAACCTAATCAAAAAGTCAGTGAGAATAAGTCCTCGATTAATACTACAGATAGCTGAGAGAGCTGTTTTAGGTATGAGACTTCATAAGTCTTCCTCATTGAAGCTCCCTTTCTGTGCTGTTTTACAATAGCTCTTATGGGTGATGAGGTGTTCCCCTTCAAAGTTTTCCAAGGTAAACAAGACCTTGTACGTGCTAGAGAGTTTTTTGAAATGAAAACCCCAATCAAAACCCAGCTTACTGCCTGCCAAATACAAGTTTCTCTTACTAACCTAGGGCCATCCTTAATAAATGAGGGTATAACTAATGCCCATGATCACCAAGATATCTGAGAGTCTACTGGCTAGTCACAGACCAGGTATATTGGGAGAGCTGAGAAGAAAGACAGAAAGAAAAAGAAAAAGAGAAAGGAAAAAAAATTTAAAAAAAAGCTGTATTGAAGGACCACCATCCTAATTTTAATCAAATTTTTAGTTTTTTAGCAGCTGCTTATGAAGCCAGTGAGTAATCAAGTCAAGGAAACTACCTATTTGCTGATTAGGATGGCCTGGGAGAATTCTAACCCTGCCCAAGTCTTTCCCTGGGCCAAAGCCAAGCATAGCCTCTTAATTTTCTGGATTTATGTGTCAGACCTGAACCCAAGGGGATTCGCCAGATTATCACTGGATTCAGTGTGATCCCATGTTAGTAAGCCCCACCCATGCTCAATGCTAGAATCACAGAGACTTTGCTCATCTTCCATGAACAACCTTCGGTTTTATTCAGGAGACCACCAGGAAATCCCACCTCTGAAACCATATTGTTGTTCCCAAGAACAAACCCCAAAAATTTGAAATAGCTAAAAAAACATTTGGTCATTTGATAGAAGACAGTGAGCTGGAAAATAGGTATGACTCCTGGTTCTGGAAGGTTTTATAGGATTTTGACAAAGGTAGCCCCATACGAATCACACATGAATCAGATGATGAGGGTATTGCAAACAAGTCACATATTAATCATATGAAGGGAATTCAAAATACAAGCTTGAATGGCCCCAAAACAATTTATGGATATGGAGACCTAAAACAAGAATGCTTTGGGTGGATCCAGGACCTAGCGGTATCCCAAATTCTTTGTAGTCATATCCAGTGTTCTTATAGAATTACTGAGATCAGGATGACACTGTGGGTGCAAACAGTTTCTAAACATATAAAATTAAATTCAACAATATTAATAAATGATAAATAATAATTCATATCAGGGGGAGATACATGTATATCTGTATGTGGGGGAGTGGGGAGAGTGGAGGGAGGCTGACAAGCAGATAGACCAGGGATTCATTTACCTGGGTATAGCTGCTAGTTTGCTCTATAGTATCTTTCTACTTAAAATAATTAATCTTTCTAATCAGGTGCTAAGTTCACATGTTTCTGTGTGACAGAAGGACTGCTAATAGTGCCAATGCCATGGTCATCCCACCCTAGTTTCAGCTCTGCATCTATATTTAGCAAATCCATGTTACTGGCATTTTTTACTAGCCTAACTTATTTAGGCTGTGTGTTCCTGAGTCAAAGTTGAATATTTGTTTGCCTAGGTCTGGGCTCATGTACCTACAGAAATGTTGCTGGGATTCAGATGGAAATACTACAAGGCATGACTCTCAGCACAAAAGAAAGGTTTCTCTTGGCTGTCCTGAGGACTACCTAAGAGTATGGCATGTTGTTACACTCTCCCACGTAAGAAGTTTTTCATGTTTCATTACCTTCTTCTCTGGAAGAGAGTGATTGACCAGGTGTATGTTTGGGACTATGCATAAGGAGATATCAACAAATGATTAACAAGTGTGAGAACCAAAGTATAAGAAAGTCAGAGGCAATGATCTCAGATTATCTAAGTTTGGTTTAGTTTGAATATTGTGCCAGAGCAGGGTTGTGGTAGGGGCCAATTAGTAAAGTAAGAAGTAATATTCCCAAAGTCAAAGTCTGGCATTCATCAATAATCAAGCTCTTTATCCTATAGTTAGGTAGGAAAATGTGGTCAAGAATTGACTGATAACAGCTCAGAATTCAAGCAGTATGCACATAGAGCAGAGTAAGAAAAACAATGTGGAGGGAGTGATGGGCTGCTTTGATAATGATGCTTTTCTTCAAGTAAAGGATAAACTCAAGAAGCACTGTTTATTTATTTGCTTCAGTTTACCCAACTAGAAGTCAGCACTGAGCCCCTATCCATGATTGAATGCTGTCTCCTTTTCTGAATTTACTGTTGTATCACCTGTTTCATTAGACCCTCTTTTAGACACTGCAAACACTATCTTTTAGAGCTAAATAGGCTATTATATAAAAGACAGTTTTTAACTATCAGTTTGGAAAGACTAGTGAGAGTGATGGCTTGAGAGAAGGTGAAGAGACTGTTTTATGGTCATTGTTGGAGAGGAGCTGGAGAAGACAGCTTAAAGAAGATGGTTATTTCTTTCTTGATGTAACTATTTTAACCTTTATTTCACAAAAAAAGGATAGAGTTCTTGAGAACAAATAAACTTTATTTCATCAGATAAATAAATTAGTAAATCAGATGCAACTGAAATGATTAATGAGAAAGAGATAGAAATTGTATTAGTTAATAATAGTATATTATATTTCTTATAACTCTGGATTTGGGGATGATATGAATGAATGTGATAATGTGTCAAGTTGTAGGCTGAGTGAATGCAGTTGTAATTTAATGGGCTATGTTCATGGGATCTTGATACAGTGGAAATGGTTCTCTGCAGAAGTAGGTACACATGCTTGAGTACTGTAGGCAACATTTACTCAGCACACACTCAATAAGCAAGTAAACACTCAATAGACACTAAAAATCAATGTATAACAAATTTTTTAAAGCATCTACCAGTTTGCTGGAAGTGCCACAGGACTACCACTCTCAAGACCTTGGAAATACACCAAACCAAGGATTGACCTAGATCCAGAAGTTCTGGGACATCACCTACTAGCATATTTACAGTTTAAGTTTGTTTAGTTCTCCACTTTTGCTCCCCTTCACGCACACCAATGAGTAACCATTCCAATGCTCAACTCATTAGACAAAGAGGCAGAAACTCTGGATGAACTCTGGATGTGGGACTTGTGACATTTGGAGTTGACTTAGGACTTTGGACCCAGTCTGAAAGGGGAATCTGGTTGGCTTCAGGATCTTGGCTTATTCAGTGGCATGAAACATAATCGTGGCTATCTCATCACTGGTAACAGCCTCCAACCTCTTCTGGGCATAGATAATGTATCATGGTACTGTGTGAGCAGACTCAGCTGCCATCCCTGGCAAGGAGGAACCCAAGAATTCCTGGGTTCTGACATTGCTGATCCTGGTAACCCTCCTACTCTAATACTGAACTTCACTGTAGTATCCTCTGCAGCAAGTGTATTTCTCTCCTTTCTTCTTATTGCCTCCTCAAATCAAATAATAATTAATAATAATAAAAACATGTGTATCATGTTTACTTTATTCCAGGGACCATACTAAGCCTTTTACAATTATTATCTCATTTGATCTGCACAATAGCTCTAGGAGTTAGGTGCTATTATGTTCCCCATTTTACAGATGAGGAAACTGAGCAAACTGAGATTAAGTGACTTGCCCAGGATCATACAGTTAGTAAGTATCTGAAGCTAGAATCACACTCAGGTCTTCCTGATTTCCAGAACAGTGTTTTAGCTACTGAACCACTTAGCTGGCCACAAATCCCAGTCAATCTGGAACTCAGACAAAGTGAGAGGAGTGCTATGTATAATTGGTGATAGCAGTCTTCTTCTTTCTCCTTTTAGCTGTATCTGAAGCACAAAGGCACTAAATGAGTATGTATATTATGTATACTGAATGAGTATCATAGTTGAAACTGGAATTCAGTTCTTTTGGCACTATTTTTATTCTCTCAACCTGGTGTAGTGAAAAAAAACTCTTAGACGATATGAAATCTCAGGATATTATTTCAAAATCTGACACTTTTACTTACCACCTGTGTGAACTTGGGCAAGTCACTTAAGTTCCTTATATGTAAAATGGAAGTGGTAGGGTGGCTCTTGTGGTTGCTGTTGCTTGTCCTTCATTTTTGAAGAGGACCAGTGACATCAAGGGAGGATGTCTTGACTTGCAAGTGAATTGGATTTAAGTGAGGCAGAGTTGCTCAAAGTCATCAGCCTCACTCTCTCTTCCTGAGTCATCAAAGTCCAGTGGCAGGACAAAAGTCAAGACGACTGGTGATGGCCCAGGATGCAGTGGATGACCTTGGTGTCTTCTATGTCTGAACAAGCTCCACAGAGCTTGCTTCACATACAAAATGTATATGGTTTCCAGTCAAACCTTAAGGAATTCATACAGAATTCCAGAGTCAAAAAAAGCAGTAGGGAGAATTTAGGGCATTGGGAATGTTGCTTTATTATTCCTGCTACTTTCCCATATTCATCAGTTAACCAGCCTTTGTGAAATTAAGCTAAAATAATGAGGGGTGGCTCTAATAACATCTAAGAACCTTTATGGGCCTAGAACTATTATCCTATCATCCCAGGCATGCAAAATATCAACTAATTTTTAAATACACTTCCAATTTAATACATCTTTTCTGAAGCCAGAAGGATTTCATTTCCTGTATGTCTCAAACACAGGATAGTTTATTTTTTAATCATGCTAACGCCTGCTCCCTTCAGTAGTCTAGATTTGTCATTTATTTGAGTCTCCCACACTCTGATGGAACTGAAAGATAATTCTGAATAGCTACAAGAATTTTATCCTCTTTCAAAGTATTAAATAAAGACTTGAATGAACTTAACCCAAAACACACTTGAAGTTTTAGATGATATGGAAATCACTCCTCTGTTTGTTTTATTTGGATGGTTGGATTTAGAATTAGGAGGGAGCCTTGGAGCAGAAGCATAACAAGGGTAAATGTAGGACATATATCTAACATGAATTTACTATCCTAAGCTATTAGGATAAGAATAACATTGAATATCTTGCCTCAAATGTAGAATTAATTACTTACAATGATGCTTTTTGAGGTCAGCTAATCCATTTTTGGGGTAGTTAGGTAGTTCAGGGGATAGAGTGCCTTTTCTGGAGTCAGGAAGACTCATCTTCCTGAATTCAAATATGGCCTCAGTTACTTAGTAGCTGTGTGACCCTGGGCAAGTCACTTAACTATGTTTGCTTCTGTTTCCTCATCTGTAAAATGAACTGGAGAAGGAAATGGCAAATACTCCAGTATCTTTGCCAAGAAAACCCCAAATGGGGTCACAAAGAGTCAGACATGACCGAAAAATGACTGAACAACAACATATCTAATCATATCACTTAATGGATCAGGAAATTGAGGGCCAGAAATATTAAGGGTCTGGTCAAATGGACACATATGTAGGGAGTGTCAGAATTTCTGAACAGAATTCTCTTATCTCTTAGCCCAGCACTCTTTACAGCATACCATAATATTTCTCAGCAGTATGCTGGAGCTAGCTCATACTGGTTCAAGAAAGCTGGTTGTTAAATTTTCAGTGTGAATATTTATGCATTGGAAACTGGAAAATGCTACAAATTAGGGCTTGAATTATTTTCATTGATTGTCTAGTCTTAAGAAAATGATGGAGAAAATGTTAATAATGCATATTAAACCTGAAAGTGAATTGCAACAAAAGTGGTCAAAGAGGAGTTAAAAGTTGAGGCAACTGAGCTTCAGACCAGAGCCAGGAAAAAACAAACAAACAAACAACAACAAGAAAACTATATAGCAGGATGCAGAAAGATCTTGAAAGCCGAGCTATTATGCATTCCTTTTGAAAGAAAATGGGCAACAGGAGCTGGAGGGACTGGGTGGAGCTTTTGTGGCTTACTGAGTAGGATATGACAATCTACTATATTATGACTAACAAACTCTGTTAGCTCGCATGCTGTCCTTCCTAGATCCCCCCCCTAGGCCCCTTTGAGATTCATCACATCCAGATTTATCACCATCCGAATTCTGTGGAGAGTTATCTCCTGCTTCTTTGTCTGACCTGCCTTCCAAACAAAAACAAAATAACCAGGTTAAATCTCTCTTTTTTCTAGAAGAATTCTGAATCTGGCTCTCAGATTTGTTCTCCAAGCTACCCCTTGTCCTTATACTTGGGGACTTGAATATGCGTATTTGCATATGTCTTTAAATTTCATTTTTGGTATTTTGATCTTGACAAAAATTAGCATTAGTATTTCCCTGTACAAAGGAGAGATTGCCCAGCCTCAGCCATACTGGACTCTGCTTGCCCCTCTCATCTCACTAGGCATGCTGAAATTGCTAAGATGGTTCTCTTCCTACTCTTTGCAAAGGTTAGCCAGATGTCAGGTCATTTCCAGTCTCATCACCTAATAAATTAGATCACAAAAATATTTTCAAATTGATATAATGGAAAGTATCTATTTCAACTTTTGTGTACATTTCTATCTTTTGTTTTGGTTAAGAATTCACTCCCTAGTCATAACCATGAAAAGTGCCTTAGCTGTTTCTCTTCTGATATTTAATACTCAGGTTCTATATGCCTTTTTGTTTATTGTAGTATATAGTGTAAGATGTTCTAAACATAATTTCTGCTCAACTGCTTTCCACTTTCCCCAGCAATTCCTGTCAAATAAGAGGTTTTACCTCAAGCATAAAAATGCTTCTACAGAAATCATTTGGGGGTCTTCTTTGTGTCAATAAGAAAACCATACTCCTTCAGACATCAGCTGTTAAGTTTTCCTACATTGCCTTGAATTGTATCATTGTAGGGAACTCTATTACTTAGATCTATAATCAGGGAAGGATGGCCTGGCCTTTCTCACAGAGCACAGAATATAGAGGACTTGAGAATTAGAGGGAACAGACTTCAGTAGTTGCTTACAGTACTTGTATTCCTTTTCAGGATCATAGGATAAGAAATTTAAAGCTGAAAATGGCCTTACATCTTACATTTGAGGCAACTTATAATAAGAGAATTGCAGTGACTTCCTCAAGGTCACACGGTACAAAGGTATGTGAATTATGATTGTAAATAAATAATTTTGATATGATTTCACTTTGTATGTTCCTACTGACACTACACTAATTCAGGATGTTTAAATTTTCTCAGATCAAACTATCTTGATCTAGGTTTCCTCTTCAGTAAGTTTTCAAGCTAATACAAAGAGTAGAGTACTGAAGATTAGGAAAATGTAATTTTTACTGATGAAACCCACTTTTTCCATTCAAAGCTATATGAAAACACTTTTTAGAAGAAATTCAGGTGAGCATGTAAAATCAGGTAGTTCTCATTAGACTGCGAAACATCTTCTCAAACAAATATTTGGGAAAAATTTTTTTTAAACGTCCAGTATGACGGCAGCTAGGTGGCGCAGTGGATAGAGCACCGCACTGGATTCAGGGGGACCTCAGGTCAAATCTAGTCTCAGACCAGACAGTTGACACTTACTAGCTGTGAGACCCTGGGCAAGTCACTTAACCCCACTTGTCTTGCAAAAACAAAACAAAACAAAAACAAACAAACAAAAACAACAAAACTTCCAGTATGGCTGAATGTCTTCCCCCATAGGAAGAATGATAAACTCTGATAAAACTATCAATACAAAAATAAGAAGGATTGTTCCAAAATTATGGGAATCCTAAAATGGAGATGGAATATTGCAATGTGACCTTTTACTATGCCACCATGAAAGGTGATATCTATGAGATGGTGATAAGCATGTTTCAGTGGCTTGAGAATTCGCCTAAGTTAAATACCACTGAAGACCACTGAGAATTAATCAAGGATAGACTTCAAAAAATCACCTTGTCACAAAAGATATGGTCAACACTCATTGTAATAAAAGTATAGTTTGATTATGAAGAATTAAAAATATATGTCAAAATCTTGTGCACTCAGTGTCAGATCTGGTAAAAACAAGTGATTGCAGCTAAATGAAAATATGTATTAGGAATTTAAAAAAATTAAAAAGTTTAAGATTTACTCTCTGAACCAATGAAGTAAATTATTTTACTTTGTCCCAGATAATTCATGAACCACTAAAAGTGTTTGACATAGGATCTGAACCCAGGTATTCTTACCATGAGCACTTATACTATGATTTTTACCATATCTGCTATCACCTGCCCTCCAAGATCAGATGTTGTCATTATATTTTTTCAGTTGTAATTGAAAAAATTATTCTTCTACCTTCCCTTTTTTGTAGAAACTGTATGATGATGCTTTAAAGATTTAGTTGTATGTTATTGTGGTTTGTCCTTCATTCTGGAAGAGGACCCTGACATTAGGAAGATGATGTCAAGACTTGCAAATGAATTAAATTTAAGTGAGGGAGGGCTGGGCAAAGTCACCAGCCTCACTTTATCCTCCAGCCCCATCCATCAGGATGACTGGAGATGGCCCAGTGGGAGACCTTGGCCTTTTTAAGCCAAGGTCTTTCTGGGTTCTCCCTTTGACTGAGGCATGGCCTATTTAGTGATTCAGACTATTTAAGAAGTGAGCCTAAGGATGGTTTCTTTAATTAAAAAAAAATCACACTGGGAGGGGAAGACCCTCAGGGTTTCTGCCCCAAAGAGAAACAATTACTATTTACATTCATTCTGAACCATCAGAGGCCAAAAAATAACCACTGAGTGGTGCTTGGGTAGGGATCTATTGTTGTCCGATTAATGAGAGCCAGAGTGAATTGGGTTTAAAGGCATGGTCTTTAGGAAAGAACTCTAGCCAGTAAACCCCAAGACATCTTAGGTTTCAGCTATAGAAAAAATTACCTTCCTTTGGGCAGAGAACCCTCAGCTAAGGGCATGATGAGGAGAGGAGAGGAGAGGAGAGGAGAGGAGAGGAGAAGGAAGGGGAGGGTCAAGCAAAAAAAGAAAGGGGAGGGAAGGTAGCTGAGTTGCTCAATTGGAACTGGCCGGTGGGGTCCCTAGTGGGTAACTCTGACTACTCACAGGTTGTAGTTTGTCCTTCATTCTTGAAGAGGATCATGTCATCGGGAAGATGATGCTATAACTTGCAAATGAATTGGATTTAAGTGAGGGAGGACAGTGTAAAGTCACCAGCCTCACTTTCTCCTCCAGAGCCATCTAATTAAATATGAAATGTTATTGTCTTTGCAAACAGAATTCACATTATTGCTAGTAATATTTCCAGCCTAATGTTTTATGATTGTTAGAACAATTAGAAATAGAATTCTGTCATTTAAACATTGCTAGAAAAAGACAACATTTAAGATGACCATTAAGCCATTTTTTTTCTTTAAATGCTTATAAATGATTTCCTATTTAGCAGACATTTGGGAAATTATCCACACATCCCAGGCCATCACCAGTCATCCTGACTTTTGTCTTTCCACTGGACTTCAATGACTCAGAAAGAGTGAGGCTGATGACTGTTCAATTCTGTCTCACTTAAATCCAATTCAGGCACAAATTTAGATATCATCCATGATGTTATTGGTCCTCTTCAAAAATGAAGGATGAACAACAACCTCCCAATCTAGTGTCCTATCCCCTTTGTTGTGCTGCCTAGGAACAACAGAAGTTGCCGCCTAGTTAGTTAGAAAAATTATTTAAAATGGGAAGTTGCCAGATAAGTACAGGGAACTCCTCTCCACCCAGCCTCACTCCCAACCCACCCGACAGCCTTCCCAGCAGCAGACCCATACAAGTGTGCAAGCATCTTTGTCTCCCTGATCTGGTGCAATGTTTACTTTGTTCTCCTACTCTCACTGAGCACTCACTTAATACCCCTTGACTCAGCTTGAGTTTTTTATGCTTTTCATGGGAACACACACACACACACAGACACACACAGACACACACATACACACACAAATAATATCCTACTTATGGCTTCAGTCTTTGGAGTACTTGGGCTTTGGGCTAGGAAATGCTGATTGCAGAGGGGGTAAAATGCATGAAGAGGTTAGTCAGATAGATATTGGGAAAGGAGAATGACCTGAAGATTTCAGCCAGCTAAGGAACTTGCTGATAAGTACATGGGATAGAACACTGGAGAGGCTGGTAGAAAAGCTTTGCAGCTGATTACAATTTGAGTGGAAAATATGTACAATTGGCACTTTTCCCCAGTATGAATTCTGTGGACAGAATTGACCAGACTTTCCACCATGCTGTTCTGTGCTCACTTCATTTCTGCCCTGGTCCTGGACAAGTATGTTCATACTATTTATTGTTATCTTCTCCTAGGTTAGCTAAGTTAATGAGAAAATAGATCTCCATTGTCATTTCAGACAATGAAAACTGTTTTCCCCAGCAAGATCTTTTATGACCTTTCTTGTATCTTTTCTTATGGAACAAAAGGGGACACTAGGTAAATGCTAGAACTTTTAGTTTTCTTATCACCTGTGGCCCAGTAGGAATGTGCTGTTTGGGTCTAGCCAGAGCACAATAACAGGGCACAACAATCTACACAGATAAGCATAAGAACAGCACACTGAGTCCCAACCTTCTTGAAAGTGAAAAATAATATTGTTGTCCTTTATATAGCCCCATATCTGCTCCTCTAACAAACAAAACAAAAACAAACCCAAGCCACCAAAATATTTTATATTCAATTCTAAATAAAAGGACAAAATTAAGTTTGTTCTGAGTTTTTGTTTTGATGTTTAGCCCTTCATTATATCATAGAGATCATTAGAGATAGGGTCATAACATCGTGGATTTAGAGGGAAGGAAACTTAAAAGTCATCTAGAATAACGCCCCTCATTTTACGAATGAGCCTGATGCCCAAGTGTAATGAAATGATTGGCCTGGACTCATGTAGACAGTTAGCAACAAAACCTTTTACTGAGGCCTTCTGATACCCAATCCAACATTCTTTTCACTGATAGTGCCTTCCATACTTCAGGAAGGCAGTGAGGGGAGTTATAAAACCCCAATTATTTTGGGAGTGTTTCATGGGTTTTTGTATAACCACTTTCAGTGAAAGATTACAAACACTTTGAGCATAGGAACTGTGTATCCTTTTTAGTATCTAGTTTAGAGGCAGCTGGATAGCACAGTGGATAGAGTGTTAGACCCAGAATTGTGAAGACCTGAGTTTAAATATGGCCTCAGACATTGGATAGCTATTTGACCATGGTCAAGTCACTTAGCCTCTGGCTCCATTTCCTTAACTATAAAATGGGGATTAAAACAGCACCTACCTCACAGAGTTGGGATGAATAAATAAAATAATATTTGTAAAAACATTTAATATAGTCTCTTGCACATAGTAGGCATTATATAAATGTTTATTTCCTCTTTCTTTGTCTAGTATAGGGCCTTGAAGAGAGTAGGTATTCAATAAACATTTGTTGAATTGAATTTTTTTTAAATAAGACTTTTCTCTTAATAATAAACTTTTTATTGCTAGATGGGTCTCGCAAATTGTTTTTATCTAATGAGGTCAAATGTAAAGGGCATTAAATATCCAAGAAGTACTCTATGAGAA
Source organism: Vombatus ursinus (assembly GCF_900497805.2). Lineage (NCBI taxonomy): Eukaryota > Metazoa > Chordata > Mammalia > Diprotodontia > Vombatidae > Vombatus > Vombatus ursinus. The sequence continues at coordinate 35,306,660 of NW_020954556.1, read as the reverse complement.
GCTAAAGTAGAAAGAAATGATGTTTGACTAAAGAAAGGGTGCTCTACTAAATACTGTGGGAAAGACCTTCACAAGGGCATGTCTATTCCATTGCACCAAAAGTGATTTCTAAGCTGTTACCTAGATCCTTAACTTTTATAACAGTACTTCTGAGTTGATTAACTGGTAATTACAATCTACATTGTCAAGAGTACAAACTCTTGGTGCTAACTTCTTTTGGACAGAATTTTGAATCTTTAGTCAGAGGACCTGGGTTCAAATCCCACCTCTGGCGCTTATCTGTGTGACCCTGGGCAAACCACTGCATTTCTCTGGACCTCAGTTTTCTGTTCTGGAAAATTAATGGTTTAGACTAGGATGTCTTTGGTTCTTTCTAGCTCCAGAACTTTGATCCTATGATTAAGATTTGGATGCTTGATTTGTCATCTAAGAATGATATTCTTCTCTTCCGCTCAGTTCAATAAAAACAAGTGACATCTTGGAATTTTGTGACTGTCTATACTCTTGGAATAGTAACATTTTGGAAGGCAGCAGCTCAGGAAGGATTTTTGGACACTATTTTCTGGATTATGTATAAAACCTCTTCCTCAAGATGGTTCCCATTTGCCTCCTTATATCTATTTAGTAATGTGCTACAAATAGTAGTTTTAGGTCTTAGAGAAGATTTCCTGATCTTTGTATGCACATAGATCTGTTTTCCTTCAAGACTCAGCTCAAGTACTACTTTCTACTTGAGGCCTTTCCTGGCCACCTCATCCCTAGCTGCTAGTGCATTCCCTCCTTAAACTAACAATAATTATACGGTCAACAACATTTATATACAGTCTATTATGTGCCAGGCACTATGCTAAGCACTTCACAAATATTATCTCATTGATCCTCACAAAACACAAAAACTGTGGGAGGCAGATAGCATGGAGGTAGGTGCTGTTATTATGGCCATTTTACAGTTAAGGAAACTGAAATGAATGGAGGCTAAGTGACTTGCCCAAGGTCACACAGCTAGTAAATATCTGAGGCTTGATATGAACTCAGGTCCTTTGGACTCCAGAATTGGCACTCAGTGTATTGCACCATCACTCAATTTTCGTTTATTTTCATGTATTTGTATTGTATTCTCTCTCTCTGTCTCTGTCTTTCTCTGTCTCTTTTTCTGTTACATCATCAATTAAGGGAGACTTCAGGTAGGTGTTTTGGAATAAATCATGATTTTTCTGAAGTTAAAATGAAGGAAGGGAACTGTTACCAGAATACTTTCTGCAGAAGCATTTTTGCTGAGACTAGAGCACAATAGTCTGCTTTTCATAATGGCACCAAGCCAATGGATCATTTTTATTCAGTGAGGACAAATGCAATGAGGCAGCACTAAACCTCAGATCAAAGAAACAATAAATCACAAGCTATTGCAGGCCACCCACAACAATGATGGATGCAACCACTGTCTCCCAATGGCATTGTCTGAATGGGAGAGGCATTTGTGTATACTTATTCCTATACTCTACTCCACTATGTGGTTGCTGGTAATATTATAAAAAGCTAAATGGCACCCAAGGAGATAGTAGAAGCCACTTAACTGTGATATAAAGTAACGGGAAGGTTCGCTTGAGCAGGCCAAATGCTAAGGATGAGAATTAGTCTAATCTTCCATTGCTGGCCGTTTTGTTGATAATTGGAATTTGCAAAATGTTTCAGTTGGTAAGGCTTGTGGTCATTCCATATGGCATCAATTGATGAGTTCCAGCTTAAATTTCCTCCCAATCTTTTTTTTTCACTTTGTTTCTTAATGTGACCACTTTTTCCCCAAAGTGCAGAGCTTATAATTCTTATTTTAAGAAATGAATTTCATATCTTCAGAAATTCCAAAGCTTTATTAGTCACCCGAGTATAATTTTAGCATAGTAAAGCTCAGACAAGCTACGGTCTCCTTTCATTTGATGTCACGTACCATATATTTTAACAGACTATATGTCTATTGGGTTGAGACAATTTTTTAATTGGCCTCTTTCAGCTTCTAAGAGGCTGGTGCCAATTAAAGTGGGTTCTACTCTGTTCATTATGGATAAGTTGGTCATATCTGGTGACATTTCTGTGACTCTTAATGAAAAATTCTCCATTCTAGAATCAGCTTTTGTCTGATCAAGTAGGAAACTAAATTGTCTTCAAAAACTGAATTATAGCACTTTGTAAAATCATGAAACAAATGGAGACAATAAAGACTAAAAAAAGACTACAAAAATATGTTGATTCTTCATTTAAATTTACAGTGACCTGATTTGTCCTTCAACACCTTACTTATATCCAGTCAGTCAAAAAATATGTATTCAGTGCCTAATATGGGTCAGTCCCTGTGCTAAGTGCTGGGGATATAAAAAAAAGACAAAAGATAGTTCCTACTCTCAAAGAGCTCATCGTTTAATGGGGTAGACAATATGCAAACAATTATAAACAAACAAGACATCCATCAACCAATGAGGCAATCTGAAATGTAAAACTGTGTAAAGTATGTTTTATGGAAAGCGCACTTTAAAAAGAAAAAAGTGTTTCCTGGGGTAGGTTGCAGCTCTAGCAGGACAGGAATGGATTAGCATCATAACATGATACACCTGGATGGGACTTTAGTGATTATCTAGGTCAGATCTATCATTTTGTAGATCAGAGAACTAAGCCCTAAAGAGGAAGAGGAGCTTGTCCAAGGTGATACTAACGAGAGCCAGGGCTAGAACTCCAGTCACATAGGATCATAGTTCTAGGGCTGGGAGAGACCTCAAAGGCCATCTAGTTCAACCCCCTCATTCCATAGAGGAGGAGCCTAGGGCCTAGGGAGCTTAAATTAATTGTTCAAAATCACGGAGGTAGCAAGTTGAAGAAAGATTCTAATCCCAGTTCTCTGACTCCAGAGTCAGTACTCTCTCTACTGCCCTGTTCCTTATGTTCTTTCTGCAATACCATTCTATTTTGGCCCTGCGTCCCCTATTGGAATCTACCTTTACCCCTCCCTTCTCCTCTTTGGTTACCAAGTCCTATTTCTTCTAGACCTCTGCCACAGCTGTTTCCTCTTTCCCCATTACTATTACCCTAGTGCACATTCCCTTCAAAATCGGACTGAAACATTACATAGCCTTTAGGCCTTCCCTCCTCTCTGCTCCAAATCGTCCTTGATATTAGTGTTTCTTAAACTCTGCTACGAGGAATCCTGAAATACTTCAAGGTTTCCTTTTTTTTTTTTAATGAATTATGGTGTTTGTTAATAGTCATTAATGTAATAATTTTAGAGGATTTTAAAATTAAGCATCACCTTCAATCACAGCCTAGGGCCCATTATTCACTTTAAACATCTTTCCCCAGCATGGCCACTCACACTACTTTGAACATGGAGGAACAAAATACAATTCTTTCAATAAGATTGAGGACCACCAGTCCTTACTACTTACCCTACAACTATGCCCCCTACTTAACCATCTGCCCTGTTGCTGACTTGTCCAGACTTTGTCGGTATAGGACAGTGATCATTTCATAGTGCAGCTGAGGACCACTAAGCCTGTCTCTTTATCTTAAATGGCTTATTCCTATAGATGTTAAATTAAATACGAGTTCTTAGAGAGAAGGGACTATCTGACTTTTCTTTTTGTACCTAAAAGAGTGTATAAAATATGGTAAGCTTATAAATGCTTTTCTATTCATTTGTATTACTTTTCTGCTCAATTTTTTCAGGGACTCCCTATTGCTCATTGAGTAAAACTCAAGTCCCTTTGTTCTTCTTTCAAAATCCTCTGTAATTTGGCAAAACTTGCATTCTTTAACCTTATTTCCCTCTGCTCTTTATGTCCTGGTCAAACTAGACTATTTTTCCCAAACCTGCTCCAGTCTTTCTTCCTTTTCTTTGTTTATATTGTTTTCCATGGCAGGAATGTTATCCTTCTCCATTTTCAATTACTATATCCCTTCATATCCTTTAAAATCCAACTTAATGCTGTCTTCTCTAGGAAGACTACCCTGAGTCACTCTCTTTCCAAGTAAGGACTCGTACCTCACACAGCACTTTGTTTTATGTATCACAAGCATACTGGACATGTACAGTTCTTCGTGTGTGAAATTCTATCAGTTTGTAAGCTCTGCAAGGACAAGGACAAACCATGTTTAGTTTTTTAAAATTTTATTTTATTAGACAGCATATCTGTCTTAGTCATATGATTTAAAAATTCAAATAGTGTATATATTTTAGACCCTGTGCACCTACCACATTATTCTTCAACAAATTCTCCTTATTCATTCCCAATAACAGTAAAATCAATAAATAGTCCTATCTTATTAAGATAGTGCATTGAAATACTTTTTATTCTTTAGTAGCAAGATGATGCACTGTAATTTCCCCATGCCATTGTGACCATATGGTTCAGTGCTTGAGTTTTACTTCAGAGCAATACCACTGCACAACAATCAATTATATAGAAGAGATAAGCATAAATATATATTTTTTTAAAAAATTGATCTGTCTTCCAGCACTCTCTCTTTTGAGCAAATTATTATTTTTAAATATATTTCAATTATTTTTAAATTAAATTTAATTATATTTTAAATACATTTTAATTATTTCATTAACTATTTCCCAATTACGTGTAAACAATTTTAACATTCATTTTAAAAAAAATTTTGAATTCCAAATTCTCTCCTTTTCTCCTGTCCCCTTCCCATTCCTTGAGAAGGCAAGCAATTAATATTGATTATACATGTGAAGCCATGCAAAACGTATTTCCATTTTAGTCATTTTACAAAAGAAAACACATATACACAAAAAGAAAAGTAAAGGAAGTGAAAATGTATGCTTCAATCTGCACTCATAGTTGAATATGTGGATGAATATGAATAGATATACTATCAAATAATTTATAATTTCTGTAGTTATTTTGAATGGAATTTCTCTTTCTGGGTGTTCCTTCCATGTTTTATTACTAATATATAGGAGTTATATCAGGAAGTGACAAAGTGGAGTATAGTAGAGATTGAAAAGGAGCTCTCGGGGCAGCTATGTGGTACAGTGGATATCGTACTGGACCTGAGTTCAAAGCTGGCCTCAGACACTTGACACTTACTAGCTGTGACCCTAGGCAGGTCATTTAACCCCATTGCCTAACCAGGAAAAAAAAAAAGAAAAAAGAAAAGGAGATCTCCTCTCTTATTACTGCAAATAACTTATTTTGTTTGGGAATTAATTGTTCTTTGAGTGATTGATAGAATTTACTCAGAAAACATGTATTCTAAGCATTTTAATCTCTCCCAGTGTTTAACATAGTGTTCTGAATAAAGTATTCACTTGCCAAGTCTAAATCTTTTTAAAAATTAGAATTGAAATAATAGGGAGAAAGAAGAAGATAAGTGGAATAAGATTCATAAAGCAATTATTAAATAAATAGTTATATATAACCACAGCAAATATTCAATATAACATGATATTCTAATGAAGTTCTATATTTAATTAAAGCACTATGCATGGAATCTTCAGAAAACTGGAAGGATGCTGAAGTATAGGAATTCAAAAATGAAAATCAGGACACTTAGTCAGGAAATGTGATTCTGGCTCTACCCTTAGGTACCCTCATGACATTGGCCAATCTATCTCACTTCTCTGAGACTCAGGTTTCTTATTTATAAAATGGGGGAGCAGGATTAGATGACATCAAAGTTCTAGACACTTGCTAGAGTCATCAGATTACAAATAGATCTAGAAAAACCAGAGTATTGGGTTAACTCTAATAGATGAAATGCAAAAGGATAAATGCAAAGTCTTACAATAGTGTTCTTTTCTTTTTAACACAAGTTAATAAGTACAGGACAGGGAATAGATAGTTAGAGAAAAGATGGTTAAAAAAGATCTGTGGGGAGGGACTTAACAGTTAATTGCAGACATATAAGTCAACTATGTGAAGTGGCAGGCAAGAACAAAAACAAAAACAAAACAAAACAAACAAACCAAACCAAAACATAACCCTAGTGTAATCTAGGGCTTCATGAAGTAAGACATAGTTTCTAGGAATAAGGAATTGGTAGTTTAACTGCACTCTGCCCTAGTCACACTACATCTGGAGTATTGTATCCAGTTCTGTTTGCTACAATTAAACAAGACTTAGGTGCTATCCTTTGTGCTCAAAGAGGACCAAAATGACATCACCATGTTGGGATCAAGGTATAGTGTGTCCAAATGTGATTAATCAGATCAATACAAGCTTGGAACACTCTACCATAGATCAGGCACAAATAGTCCGTATGAATATTTGGACTGGAGATGTACATCTCATGTTTCTTCGGAGCTACTGCAATTCTGCTTTGCTTATAGAGCACGGTGCCTTCTTTGATGCAGACATGCCACGCTGGACAGTCCTGTGTCATTATCTCCCATATCTCACAATTGAATCCGAAGCTCTTCAGAGAGTCCTTGTGAGTGTCCTTGTATTGCTTCTTCTGACCTCTGTGTGAGCACCTGTCTTGTGTGAATTCTCTGTAAAACAGTACTTTAGGCAAACATTCTTTTGGCATTCAAACAACATGGCCAGCCCATCAAAGCTGTGCTCTCTGCAGTAGAGTTTGAATGCTTGGAAGTTCAGCTTAAGAAAAGACCTCAGTGTCTGGAAACTTATCTTGCTAGGTGATCTTCAAAATCTTCCTAATATTATTCAAATGGAAGTGATTCAGTTTCCTTACATGGTGTTGGTATACTGTCCACTGGCATACACCAATGAAGTCAGCACAGTGGCTCTGTAGACCATCAGTTTGGTAGGCAGCCTGATATCTCTTCTCTCATATACATTTTTTATGCTAAGCAGGAGATATAGCAGGAGGTTACTAAGCAGGAGAGTGTTCAGAGGAGGAAACTAAGATGTCCTTGTCAAATATTGAAGGAACTGAGGAAGTTTAGCCTAGAGAAGGGCAGTCTTGGTGGGGAGAGGGAGATGATATCTGTCTTTAAGTATTTGAAATGCTGCCATACAGAGGATGCATTATGCTTGTTTTGTTTGCCCCAGAGGGCAGAACTAGCTAGGAGCAGTGGGTAGAAAATGTAAGAGGCAAATTTAGATTTGACATCAGGGAAACTTCCTAAAATTAGAATTGACCCAAAGTAGAACGTGATGATTTGAACAGTTGCGAGTTCTCTTTATAGAGGTCTTCCGGCAGATGCTAATTGATGACTTATTGGGTATATGTAGTTTGGGCACAGGCAGTTAGATGGCACAGTGGAAAGAATGTGGGACTTGGAGTTAGGAAGTTGAGTCTGATTTTTGTCTCTGACACTTAGTAACTGTGTAGGCCGGCACAAATTGTCTATCCTCAATAAGCCTCACTTTTCTTATCTGTAAAATGGTGATAACAATTACACCTACATTATCAGATTGTTTTGCAAATCAAATGAGATAATATATGTAAAATGCATTCAAAACTTAGAGGACTATCAGAATGATGATGATGATGATGATGATGATGACGATGTTATATTCATGATTGCTTCCAGTCATGGATTGAAGAGGCCCCTTTGAAATGTAAATGCTATTCTTTTGTGATCTCTTCCAATTTTAATTTTTGAATGTTCTTGCTTTCTCACACATGTGAACTGATTGTAATCTTATTGGTAGGTTTAGTAAATTGTTAAAGACTCAGCTCAAATCCAACCTTCTTTAAGAGGTCTTTACCTTTACTTCCCTTGTGCTAATGCCTTCCCTCTGAGATTAACTTGCATTTATACTGTATATATCTTGCAGGTCCAGTTATTTGCATGCTATCTGTTTCATTATTACATGAGTTCTTTGAGATTCTGTTTTTACCTTTCTTTGTGTTCCTGTAACTTGTACTAGGCAAATAGTAAATGCTTAAGAAATCTTTACTGACTCGTTGACTGAGAGGCAAAACAATTAGGAAACCCTTTCAATAGTCTGGTCAAGAAAAGATGAGAGCCAGAATTAGAGTGGTGGCCATATGAATGGAGAGAAAAGGATGCACACATGAAATGTGGTGGAAGCAGAATTAACAAGACTTGAAAAATGTTTGACTTTTTGGAAGGTGGAGGATGTTGAGGACTTGAAGATGACTCCAAGTTTTCCGAGCTAGATAACTACAAGTATGGAAGTGTGGGCCTTAAACAGAATTAAGAAAGTTTAGAAGAAGAATTGGTTTTGGAGGGCAGATAATTAGTTCTGCTTTGGATATGTTGAATAGGAGATACCTATAGGAATATGGTTTTAAATATCTGCTGGGCCATTCATGATGTGTAATTGGAGCTTAGGTAAGAGACTAAGACTGGGTATATAGATCTGGGAGTCCTCTGTATAGAGGTAATAATTGAATCCATGAAAGGTAATGAGATCACCACAAAAGGGAGTTTAGAGAAATAAGAAGAGGTCCCAGGAAGAACTTTGGGGGGGTACTTCCTATATTAAGGGACATTTTATGGACTATGATCCAGCAAAGGAAACTGGGGAGTGGTCAGAGTGGTAGAGGAACAAATAGGTAGGTGATTCTGTTAGACAGATGATGATGTGGAACTGGAGTTCCAGATAAAGATATATAAAGAAATCTGGGAGCAATCTAAAAAGGCAGGAGAATTGAACCCATAAAAGTTTATCCTTGAGATATCCAAGAGAATAGAGCTTGCCAAGAGAGAGAGGAGATGATGTCCCAGGATAGAGACTTTGAAGATACCCATGTTTAGGAGGCTCTGTCATCATTAATGAAAATCCTGCAATGGAGACCAAGAAACCATAGTTGGACATGTAGGAGAAGAGATAGTTGAGAGAAATATCAAGAGAGATGATGGAAGAGAGATTAAACCAGGAAGAGATGGTGGTCAACAGTGTTAAAAAGTTTGATAATGGTCTAGAAGTATAACCCAGGAAAAGCTATTTTATATTTAGCAATTAAGTTAACCTTAATAACTTTGGTGAGAGGACTTTAGGTTGAGTGGAGGAATCTAAAGCCAGAGTACAAAGATTTAAGCATTGAATAGTAAAGGAAGAAGTGAAGGTAAGGATCAACTTCTTCTAAGATTTTGTTTATAAATAAAAAGAGAGCTATATGACAATAATGTTTTGCTTTTACAAGCTCTTCCTGACAACTAGGTGCTAATTAAGTCATTCATGAACAGTGCATGTCCCTTTGCAGGCATATAGCCACAAGGAAGATGGTGGAGTAAGGCAGGAACTCATCTGAACTCTCCCAAATTCACCTTCAAACAACCATAAAATAATACTTTTAAGTGAATTCCGGAGTCACAGAGCCAAAAAAAAAAAAAAGGATGGAGATAAACAATTTTCCCACCCAAGACAACTTAGAAGGTCAGCAGGAAAAGTCTGTTTTACTGGGGGCAAAAAGGGAATGCAGTCCAATGTAGGCAGTGTCCAGGCAAGCTAACAAGAGGCCATGCACCAGCAAGACAGCAATGAGATCCTGAGCCCTAGGACAAGCCCTTACTAAGTTCCTGCAGCCCAGCCCGGCAATGAGACCCTGTGGCCCCTGGCCCCTGGCCCCTGGCACAGATCAGCAATGCCAGCCCAACAGAAAGGCCCCATGGCTCTGAGCAAGAATCTTGGGACAGTTCCCCTTCCACCATAGAAGCATAGCCCAACTTTAAGAGAAAGTTAAAAGTCATGAAATAGCCTGGAAAAATGAGCAAAATAAAAACAACAACCAAAAAGAACCTGACTATAGAAAGTTACTATGGTGACAAGGAAGATCAAAACACAAACAGAAGAGGACAGTAATATCAAAACACCTACATATGAAGCCTCAAAGAAAAATGTGAATTGATTTCAGGCCCCAAAGAACTCCTGGAAGAACTCAAAAAGGATTAAAAAAAAACTTGGGAAAAGAAATGAGAGTGATACAAGAGAATCATGATAAAAAGTCAATAGCTTTGTATAGTGTCAGGTTGACTCTATGTGCCTGCCTTTCTCTTTCACTAGGTTGATTCTTATCTGAATACAAATGGAAACCAAGTCACCTTTATTATACCATACATAATGATAGTGGGTAAGGCCTGGTCCCAGCCAATGCGGGGCAAGTAGTTTTGATAAGACAGCAAATATGGAGATTATCTGGTAATTGCACGAAAATTAAGTAGGTACTCACCAGGGACCTCATCTCCTCTATGATTATAGGATGGGGATAACAAGAAGAAAAGAATTAATGATGGGCCAAATGCTGTTTCCTCATTGTTTGTAAATGGTCCAGGTACCTCTATCCTCCTCTTGCTCTTGAGGAAGTCTAGCTACAAGGGAAAGAACCTGTAGAGGAAAGAAATGTCAGGGTATAGGAGCTTATGGTATCATTATTTATAGTAATTATTGGTCTTCCTTCCTTCTATTCCACTTCATTTTGGTTTAGTCCTGGGGAACCTCTGAAGAGCCTTTGCTCTGAGTTTCCTATCCAATGATAAAAGACCTGGACAAATTATTCATGGGCCATTGATTTGGCAAATTGGGTTTCCTCTCAATTTTTCCCTGACTGGGGTGAAACTCTACTTGCTTCACACTAGTTATTGCTTTAATTTGATATTTTTGAAGGAAATATTGTAGCCTAGTTTGAGTATAACACAGAATACATGGAATAGTAATAGTTGATAAGCCTAGAGTACTGCCAAATTAGGAAAGAGTCTGAATTTAGGCAAAGAAGTTTATATGTAACTCTGAAGGGAACAGTGAGTGATTACATTTGAGTAGTTGAGTGTGACCTATTCACATATTCAATAATTTTTTTGTTTATTGATGTCTTAACAATACATGCTATCTTCTCTTTTAGTCTAATGTTGGACAGAAGATGTATTCCAATTGTTTAACATTAGCTCTAACTTAAGCAACACTTCTAGAAGCATATAAATAGCAGCCCCTTCCCTTTTTCTTTGTTAGGTGACTTTATGTTAATTAAATATCTGTTCCCCTAAACTGGCAATAACCAGTCCTACATTGAGTGTCAGCATTTAAATCTCTGCTTTAGCTATCATAGAATGCTTCTTTTCATTATAAGACTGCATGACATGTTTTTCTGTAACACACAGTGGGTTGTATTTTCCTTACGATAAACATCTTGCTTTGTATTACCTTGTTTAATTGTTTCATAAATAAAAACAATGTACTCTTAGAAGAGGCTTGATCTGCTGAAAGTTGACAATTTGAATTATTTATGGATGATTTGAATCATGGGATAATTTCCTGCTTGAATATTTCACAATAAAATGAAAGCAGACAGAATTATAGGCTCCTTTTTTTTCATTCTAAAACAAATCTAGGCTCCCAATTCTTCCGACATCTCTTGGGAATGCAAGGGAAATAAGCGGGGTTGATTGCTTAGGGCTGTAGCGAGGGTCTGCACTTAGACAGTTTTATTATTTTCCATGTTTCACTGCATTCTCCCAATGTATTTCCATTCTCCATCATTTAGGACCATCTGTCAGATACTGCTTTCCAAAAGATCAGCAAGACTGATCACGTAGGAAGGATAAATCAATAATAGAGAGAACTTTATTTGACCAACATACATAATTTATTGGCATTTCAGAAACAAGATGCCCCATTTCCCCTCTCTGTATAAAGCTTAGTCATATAAAATTTCTCCAAAATGAAAAGTCAGAATAATAAATGGAAAAACAAAAAATTTCCTGGAGGAAAAGCCTATTCAAAAGTAGAAAACAGTCAAATTAATGTAAAAACCTTCAAAATTTCCTGAATCAGACTAGTCAGCAATTTGTACTAATAATGCCAGAGCTTTCCTTTTCTTACCTCAGATGGCCTTGTAATTGTTGATAGAATTTTGGTTGTTGTTGCTTTTTGCTTTCATTCAGACCCATCATTTCCTCAGTGAAGGTGACTCCCAGTGTGGGAACTTCCTCCAATAAGACAGGTAGACAACTTGACTGTTACTTATAGTATTAGAGTTGATAGTTGCTTTTTTCAATGTTTCTCTACCATTTTTCATCCTATTTTACATTCTATAGAGTATGCATACAGAAGGATGTCTACAGTAAAGATGGCAGAAGAGGCAAAATTCAGGGTTTTCATTAAATAATTACAACAACAGCAATAACAACTGACATTTATGTGGCATTTGAGGGATTACAAAGTTCTTTACATACATTATCTTGCTTAAAAATGTGTATGTGATGCCAACTCAGAGAGTTGTAAAGTCAAAAATAGACCTACTCCCTTTACATTTTCATGATGTCAAATAAATAGTTGACTCATTGTTTTTCTTTTTGATAAAACTCACCTTTATTTGCTGTCAAATAGACAAAATCCTGTGTGTACTGTTTTTTTTTTAATGAATATAATATCATTCAAAACATGGTGTGGTGCAAAGAATATGATGTTTGGAGTCAAGTGACCAGGAAAGCAATAGCAGACTGAGTCAAAGGACCTTAGGTGGAATCGTAGCTCTGCTATCTACTGCCTCTTTGATCTTAATTAAATCATTTCATCTCTCTCAGACTCTGTATTCTCCTCTGTAAAATGGATCAGATGACTTCTAAGGTCCTTTCCAACATCGAATCTATGATCTTGTGGTTTGAATCCAGGGTTTGTTATATATAACTTTTATGACATTGAGAAAGACTTTTAACCTCTATGGGCTTCATGTGTAAAATGGGAGGGGACTCTAGTCACCCCTCTATACCTGTAGGCCCTCCATAATCTGGCTACAAGCTACCTTCCTAGTCTTTTACTACTTCATGATTAATATGGTCTAGTGGAACTAAGCTACTTGTGACTCACCATTATTTTTCTGCTCTTTCCTATTTCTATACCTTCATTCAAAATGTCTCTCATCCCTAGAAAAATAACAAGTATTCTTTTTTTTTAATTTTTTTTTAGCTAGGCAATGGGGTTAAGTGACTTGCCCAGGGTCACACAGCTAGTAAGTGTTATGTGTCCGAGATCGGATTTGAACTCAGGTCCTCCTGACTCCAGGGTTGGTGCTCTAATCACTGTGCCACCTAGCTGCCCCTGAGACTTTTCTTTTAAGCTAGGCAAACAAGTATTCTTATGATAATCATATGTTATGAGAGAGACTTCAGTGTGTAATGATATCTCATGAGTTTTGGTTGTTCACATGTGACTTTAAGGAGGAAGAATAGACATCTCTAGCCTCTTCTCCCCCTATTCTTTTCCAAGGAAAACTTTGATTTTTGTCAGGATGGGAAACAGGAAGTTGAAGCTGGAGGCCTCTCTGCTCTCCTTAAATAGGGTACCAGAGCAGAATTTTATCTATCTTCTTGCTTAAATATTATTTGTCTAGAGAGCATGATCAGGTTCAGTTTAATTCCTGATCACTGTGCCATTATTATTGATAGAAAATACGACCATTGAGAGCATGATAACTTAGCTCAACCAAGAAAGTTCTATATTTCACCCAAGGGACAAGTTCCCCAAAATCTCTAAGGTAGCAAACTGGGTACAGGTACATGATGGAGTCTGCTAGCTCCTCTCATTTCCTCTCAGAGTGTTTTCCTTCAGTACTCTGAGATGGAGTTGGACTCTTTCATTTTCCTTGAAGCTAGAAGCCAGAAGTGCCCAAAGCAATTAGAAGCTCAAAAAAGATGTGAAACTTGAAGAATCCTAAATAAAATTGAAGAAGAAGGCTGAAGCTTTCCCACTCTCTCCAACTCTACCTGCCCTTCATGTAGGACAGGGTCTTCATTTCCACCAGTTAGGAGAGAGTCTCATACCAATCGGTTTGGGGACAGAGGTTGCTACTACTACTGCTGAGGATGCTGCTACTAGTAATAAATACAATAGTAGTAACAATAATTAACATTTATATAGCTCTTTGAGTCTTCTAAAAGATTTTACATATATCTCATTTTGTCCTCATTATAACCCTGGGAGGTAGTTGCAATTATTATCTCCATTTTATAGATGAGGAAAGTGAGATAGGCAGAGGCTAAGTGACTTGTCCAGGGTCATACAACAAGTAAGAGTATGAAACTAGAATTGAACTCAGGTTTTCAGATCTAGTACTCTGTCCATTGTTTCACCTAACTTCTGCTAGAATGGATTTCATTCCACTTCCTCCTCATTTGTTAAAGTCCTTCTTTCCTCTAAAACCCAACCAAAGTATCATTCTCTTAACAACCATGTTCTTCCTTCTCAGGTCATATTTCCATGAGTCTTAAGGTTTACAAAGTGCATGCAATGCACTATCTCACTTGTTCCTCACAACACCTTTATCAGGTAGGTGTTATTATTATCTCCATTTTACAGATGAGACTATGAGGCTCAGACAAGTTAAGTGAATTGCCCATGAACATACAGCTCATTAATGTCTGAAGTAGAATTTAAATCCAGTTCCTCTGGATTCCAAGTCACCACTATGTTATACTGGCCTTCAGTAATGATCACCTGACTCTGCTGACTGAATCAATTTAGAAAATGAAAGCATTTCTTGAATGAACTGTATAAATGATGCTTCAAGTACAAATTTCTAGTGGGTAGATTCTGCATCCTTGTGACAGAGGTGCTTGTGTAGCTCAATGAAACTATGATAGACAGGTCATAGTGGAGAGTTCTGATAAAAAGTGATCCACTGGAGAAGGAAATAGCAAACCACTCCAGTATTTTTCCAAGAAAATTCCTTGGATAGTATTAAAATGACAAGAGAGATGACGTCAGAAGATGAGCCTTTCAAATTGGAAGGTGTCCAATACATACTACTGTGGGCAACGATCCCTTAGAAGAAATGGAGTAACACTTATAGTTAAGAAAAGACTGAGAAAAATAGTACTAGGGTATGATCTCAAAAATGACAATGATATCTGCTCAAATCTAAGGCAAACCATACATCATCACAGTACTACAAGTGTATGCTTCAGCCACCAATGCTGAAGAGGCCCAAGTTGATCAGTTCTATGAAGATCTACAGCAAATTCTAGTAATAACACCAAAAAAGATGCCATGTTCATCATAGCAGATTGGAATACTAACGTAGGAAAACCAAAGATAATTGGAATAACCAGCAAGTTTGGCCTTGGAGTACAAAATGAAGCAGAGCAGAGACTAATAGAATTTTGTCAAGATAACTCCCTGGTCATAGCAAACACTCTTTTACAACAACTTAAAAAGCATCTCCACATTTGGGCTTCACCAGATGGTCAATACAGAAATCAGATTGATTATATATCTTCCAAACAAAGATGGAGAAGCTCTATACAGTCAATTAAAATAAGACTTGGAGCTGACTGTGGATCAGCTCATGAACTTCTTACTGCAAAATTCAGACTTACATTGAAGAAATTAGGGAAAACCACCAGACCACATAGCTATGATTTAAATAACATCCATTATGAATATGAAATGGAGGTGATGGATAGATTTAAGGGATTAGATCTGATAGATAGAGTACCTGAAGAACTATCGAAAGAGGTTCACAATATTGTGCAGGAGGAAGCAAAAACAACAAAAAAAACCTCTCCCAATAAAGAACAAAAAAGCAAAATGACTGTCTGATGAGGCTTTACAAATAGCTGGGGAAAGTAGGAAAGTGCAAGGTAAAAGAGAAAAGGAAAGATATACCCAAAAGAATGCAGAATCCTTGAGAATAGCAAAGGGTAATGAGAAGGTTTTCTTAAATGAGCAATGTGAAGAAATAGAAAACAATAGAATGGAAAAAAAACCAAGAGATCTGATCAAGAAAATTAGAGCTATCAAGGAATGTTTCATGCAAAAATGGCATAATAAAAGACAAAAATGGTAGGGACTTAACAGAAGTGGAAGAGATTACAGTGAAGTAACAAGAGTACATAAAATAATTTCATAAAAGAAAGATCTTAACATCACTGATAACCATGATGGTGTGGTTACTTATCTAGAGTGGACATCCTGGAGAATGAAGTCAATTGGACCTTAGAAGGTATTGTTAACAATAAGGATAATGGAGGTGTGGAATTCCAGTTGAGCTATTTAAAATCCTAAAAGATGATATTGTTAAAGTACTGCATCTAATATGCCAGCAAATTTGGAAAACTCAACATTGGCCACTGGATTGGAAAAAATTAGTTTACATACTAATCCTAAAGAAAGAAAATATCAAGGAATGTTCACATTACTGAACAATTGTATTCATTTCACACATCAGAAAACTTATCCTTAAGATTCTATAAGCTAAGCTCCTACATCCAAATCCTCCAAGAAAAGTATGAATCAATCCCAGGCTATGGAAGAGCTCAAAAAGAATTTTGAGAAGCAAGTAAGAGAAGTAGAGAAAAAACTGAGAAGAGAAATGAGAGTGATGCAAGAAGTTAATGAAAAACTGGTCAACAACTTGCTAAAGGAGACTCAAAAAATACTGAAGAAAATTACACCTTAAAAATAGCCTAACCTAAATGGTAAAAGAGGTCCAAAAAGCCAATGAGGAGAAGAATACCTTAAAAAGCAGAATTGTCCAAATGGAAAAGGAAGTCCAAAAACTCACTGAAGAAAATACTTCCTTAAAAATTAGAATGGAGCAATTGGAAGCTAGTGACTTTATGAGAAATCAAGACATTGTAAAACAAAACCAAAAGAATAAAGAAATAGAAGACAATGTGAAATATCTCATTGGAAAAAACAACTGAACTGGAAAATAGATCCAGGAGAAATCATTTAAAATTATTGAACTCTCTGAAAACCATGATCAAAAAAAGAGCCTAGACATCATCTTTCAAGAAATTATCAAGGAATACTGCCCTGATATTCTAGAATCAGAGGGTAAAATAGAAATGGAAAGAATCCACCTATCACCTCCTGAAAGAGATCCAAAAAGGAAAAATTCTAGGAATATTGTAGCCAAATTCCAGAGTTCTCAGGTCAAGGAGAAAATATTGTAAGCAGCCAGAAAGAAACAATTCAAGTATTGTGGAAACACAATCAGGATAACACAGGATTTAGCAGCTTCTACATTGAGGGACTAGAGGTCTTGCAATATGATATTCTGGAGGGCAAAGGAGCTAGGATTACAGCCAAGAATCACTTACCCAGCAAAACTGAGCATAATCCTTCAGGGGGAAAATGGATATTCAATGAAACAGAGGAATTTCAAGCATTCTTGATGAAAAGACCAGAGCTGACTAGTATATTTGACTTTCAAATACAAGACTCAAGAGAAGCATGAATAGGTAAACAGGAAAGAGAAATCATAAGGGACTTATTAAGGTTGAAATGTTTACATTTCTAAATGGAAAGATGATATTTGTAACTCATTAGACCTTTCTCAGTATTAGGATGGTTGGAGGGAAAAATTCTATGTGTGTATGTATAGATAGATAGATAGAGGGCACAGGATGAGTTGAAGATGAACGGGTGATACTTGGAGAATAAAATTAAGGAGTAAGAGAGGATTATACTGTGAGAAGGAGAAAGAGAGAGGTAGAATGGGGTAAATTATTTCACATAAAATAGACAAGAAGAGGCTTTTACAGTGGAGGGGAAGTGGGGGAAGGTGAGAGGGAATGAGTGAATCTTATTCTCATCAGATTTGGCTTAAGGAGGGTATAATATACACACTCAATTGGGTATGGAAAACTATTTTGCCCTGTAGGAAAATAGGGAGGAAGAGACTAAGAGAGCCAGGTGATGATAGAGGGGAGGGCAGATTGAGGGAGGGGGTAATCAGAAGCGGGAGGTGGGATAGGATGAAGGGAAATATAGTTAGTTTTCCACAGCATGTCTACTATGGAAGTGTTTTGCATGACTACACAGTATAACCTGTATCAAATTGTTTGCCTTTTCAATGAGGGTGGGTGGGGAAGGAAGAAGGGAGAAAATTTGGAACCCAAAGTTTTAAAAACAAATGTTAAAAAATTGTTTTCATATGCAACTCGGAAATAAGATATACAGGCAATGGGGTATAGAAATCTATTCTACCCTACAGGAAAATAGAAGAGGAAGGGAATAGGAGAAGGGGAAGGGAGATAGAAGGGAGGGCAAATTAAGGGAAAGGGTATTCAGAATGCACACTATCTTGGAGTTGGAGGAGGGATGAGATGGGAAGAAAATTTGGAGCTCAAAATCTTGTGGAAGTGAATGTTGAAAACTAAAAATAAATAAATTAATGAATCTCAAAAAAAAAAAAAGATTCTGTAAGCTAGGCTTCATTGATATCTGAACCAAGAATTACCAGAAGAGCAGATTGGTTTTTGTAGAGGCAGAGGAACTGGAGACCAAATTGCCAACATGTGATGGATTATGGAGAAAGCAAGGGAGTTCCACAAAAACATCTACTTCTGCTTCATTAACTACACTAAAGCCTTTGTCTGTGTGGATCACCAGATAGTGTGGCAAGGTGTCAAGTCCTCAAAGAGATGGGAATACCATATCATCTTACTTGTCTCTTGAGGAACCTGTATGTGGGCCAAGAAGCAACAGTTAGAAGTGAACATGGAATAGCTGATTGCCTTAAGACTAAAAATAGAATACAGTGGCTGTATATTGTCATCTTATTTATTTAACACATATGCAGAATACATCATGTGAAATTCCAGGCTGGACAAATCAAAAGCTGGAATTAATGTTGCTGGGAGAAATACCAAGGATCTCAGAAATGCAGAGGATACCACTGTGATGAGAGAAAGTGAAGAAGAATTAAGAAACCTCTTGATGAAGGTGAAAGAGGAAAATGTAGAAGCTGGCTTGAAGCTTAACATAAAAAAAAAATAACATCTTGCCAACTGGTCCCATCACTTCCTGGCAAATAGAGGGAGAAGAAATGGGAGAAGTGTCAAATTTCATATTCTTGGTCTACAGATCACTGCAGATGGCAACTGCAACCATGAAATTAAAAGACACTTGCTCCTTGGAAGGAAAGCTATGGCAAATCTGGAAAGCATACTAAAAAGCAGACATCATTTTGCTAACAAAGGTCTGTATAGTCAAAACTATGATTTTTCCAGTAGCAATATATGGACATGACAATTGGATTGTAATGAAAGTTGAGCACTACAGAATTTACACTTTCAAATTGTGGTGCTGGAGAAGACTTTTGAGAGTCCCTTAAACAGCAAGGAGGTCAAATTAAAGAAATTAATCCAGACCATTCACTGGAAGGTCAGGTATTTAAACTGAAGGTTACATACTTTGATCACATAATGAGAAGACAGTACTCATAGGAAAAGACCCTGATGTTAGGAAAGATTGAAGGCAAAAGGAAAAGAGGATGGCAGAAGATGAGATGGATAGATAGTGCCATGGAAATAACAAAAAAAAAAAACATGAACTTGGATAGACTTTGAGATACAGTGGAGGATAGAAGGGTCTGGCCCCTGGAGTTATGAAGAGTCCATGGAGTCACGAAGAATCATACACAACTAAATGACTGAAGAACAACTGTAAAGGCTTTGCATCTGGTAGTGCCAGTATGGAAATAAAAATAACAGAATTTAATAGAGGGAAGAGACCTAATAGAGGGAAGAGAAGTGGCCATCTAGTCTAGTCCATACCTAAAATTGACTTTATTGTGAGGTATCTGATGAATGTTTTCTTGGCCTCCCCTTGAAGACCTCCAAGGTGGGGGATCCATTATCTCCTGAGGCAAACCTTTTTATTTATGGATAAGTCTAACTACAGGATGGATTTTGTTTTATTTTTTTTTCTTTCTAATCTCAAGTATCTTGGCATCTTCCACCCAGTGCTTCTTCATTGTGAGACCAAGCAGAACAAATTCAATTCTTCTTCCACTTGAGATCCCTTCATTTCCTTGCAGACAGATATCATGTACCCTCAGAGCTTTCCCTTTTCCAAGCTGGACACTCCCAGTACCTTCAACTGATTCTTAGATGGCATGATCTTAAGTCCTGTCACTCTTCTGATTACCCTCAGTTTCATCATCTGTAAATATTAAGGTTGGACTAAATGACCTCTAAGATCCTCTTTAATCCTAAAACAGATAATATTTTAAAATTTTAAGTTGCATTTTTCCCCAATTTTTAAATATTTAGTTTTTTTGTCTCCCTTCTACCTCCTCCTGCCCTGGGGAAAAAATTTCCATATTGCTCATGTCCAAAACTGGGTGATTCATCATACATCTTAGCCTATCACCTCTCTTGTCAGTAGGTGTGTAGTACTCTTCATCATCCATCCTCTGGAATTGTGCAAATCATAAACTATTATGCAGGATATTGCCTGGATTTACTGAGTACTTAACACAGCGTAATAGATTGATATTTCTTCTCAGATACATATTCGTAGATATACAGGTATAAAGAAAGATAGATAGATAGATCCATCTATCCATCCATATATACATACATATATAGTTAATAGACAGAGCATTTATTAGCCACTTATGTGGGAGATTATGGGTATAAACACAAGCAAACAAGACATTCTTTATCCTCAAAGAGCTTAAATTCAAGTGGAGGAAGACAGGACCTGAAGGGAACCTGTAAGGTGAAGGGGGAAGAATACCAATTAGAAGAGTGGGCTTTGGGATAGAGGTATCTCTAGGGCGAGAAAACTGTTGGAAAATGGGGTGAAGAAGTCCAGACAGTGAGTAGAATCAGGAAAAGACCAGCCCTTCATTGGTAGCAGAATTTGTGGTGGTTTGAGAGATACAAAAGAGTTCACTTCATTCAGAACTGTCTTCTGGACTGGTCCAATTTAAATGCCCACCTTTGGAATTCTTACTATGAAGAAGTGAATGATTCTGTTGAAATACAAGTTATTTTTTGAAATGATTATCATAATAATTAATTTTTTGCTTGTATCTCTTTATCGCTCCTAAGAAATATAGGAGGAATTAGGCTATCAAATTATCTTCTGCTCTTTAGTAAAACATTAAGGAAATTTTTCCCAGGACTGACATGTTATGATTGTGGTATAGTGGGAGGGAAATGACTTGAACAGTGAGCAGAGGGCATTGGGTATCTGAGAATGGTAGAGATTGAGGAGTACAGGTCCATGGAAAAGAAACTTCACCTACTTCATGATTCTGTCTAGAGTTGGGCCTCCTCGGGCCCTGTTTCTCTCAAACATATTAAAACACTCTTCAGTAGATAGTACTAATGTGATCTTACACTATTAAGAGAGACAAAGCATGCTAACTAGTTAAAAGATAATTAAAAATATATTGTTCCCTGGTTAAATTACAAAAGGAGAATTATATTAAGATCTGAGTGACACATTTTAGGAAACACACTAGTAATCTGGATAGTGCCCAGAGGAGGGCAACCAACATGGTGAGAGGCTTCAATATTATTCTTTTTTTGAAATTTTGTTGAAGTATGTTTCACCTATAGAAGGGATGACTTAGGGGAGCATGACAGTTGTCTTTAAAGAACTATAATGTGGAAAAGGGATTAGAATTATTCCTTTGATGTAGGAAAATAAATCACATAATGATAAGGACAATGTAAACGAAAGAAAAAGCAAGAACAAAACAATTGATATTGAATAGTGTGAAATAATAATGGCCAGACTTGGTCCCAAAAAAGAGACAAGAGAAGAGACAGGAAAAGGCATCTCTTCCCTGTTTCTTCACAAAGATGGAGAACAATGATTATGCAACATTACATATATTTTCAGTCTTTTCAATGTTAGTTGTGCTGAACTATTTTTGCTTCTTTTTTTTATAATGGATTATTCTCTTGAGGTGGGGCAGGGATGTAAAAACAAGTTATAAATAAAAGTTTCTTTTTTAAAAGAATTGTTCTGCTTGGTCCCAGGTGAAGAGCAATGGTGGAAGTTGCAAAGATGTAATCATAGTCTTGATGGAAGGGAAAACTTCCTAATCATTAGAACCTAATAATTAGAATTTGAATTCCATCCAAAGTGGAATTGGGTTGCTTTTGGAATCAATGGATTAAGCCTCACTGGAGGTGTTCGAGCAATGGCTAGAAGTTCATTTGTCAGTGATGTTGAACAGAGACTTTGTTAGGGTTGGACTAGAAGACTGCTTTGATCCTTTATATCTCAGAAATCCTGTGGATGTAGGTGGACAAACACATTAGTTGAATATCTTGGCTATTTACTTATCAAAGTTACCTGTATTCAGTTAGCTGAAAGTATGTCTCCAAGGTTAATGAGACTGATCCCATTCACCTGTTTTTATTGCATAGAAATGCAAGCTGGCTGAGAGAATTAGAAATTTCACTTCTCTCAAATTGAGATGTTTTAAAATTAACTTTGTCCAACCCCCAAGTGTTAGAAATACACTGGATTTCTACATTTGTCCTAATATGTTTAGTTTCTCATGTATTTGACTCCCACATCTATATATCTTCCTCTAATCCTTCTTCTTAGCCCTAGCATCATATTAACACCCTCCCCCAATAGAATATAAACTCATTGAGATGAGGGATCATTTCATTTTTGTCCTTGTATCCTTAGCGTTTCGTACAATTCCTTAAACATAATAGGCATTTAACAAACGTTTGTTGAATTGAATTGCATTAACTGGCTTTGCAACAAGTCTGAGATAGCAAGAAAAAGCAATATGTAATAACGAGGCCTTTTCAGCTACAGAAGTCTAGAATTAACATGTTAGTGTTTCTTTGTTACTGATAGAAATTGGAGGGGAAGCTCTTTGGTTTGATTTTTTTTTCCTCCTTGAATATATGCACCGTACAAATTGTGCTTCTGTCCACTTTAATGCAAATGTCCTTTAGGGATGCATAATTAATGGTCAAAGACCAGCCTCAAAAAATTGTACCTGTAAATTTCAACATTGCTCTGGGAACCAAAAGCTGATGATTTCATCCCTTGGGAGTAGATCAGTCTTCATTCTCCCCTGACTTGTGTTCTCTGCTTTTCAGAAAAGACTCTTGATCACATTAATTATTTGTGAATCCCTGATTTTTCTGTGACCAAATGCTCCAGTCTTGCTAGATCTTTGTCAGATGTGTCATAGTTGAGTGAGCAATTTCTGGCTTCCTGGACTTCCCTTTGGGCTGGAACTGTCAACATTCATGTTCATCAAGAAAACCTTTGACTTCAGAAAACAAATCAGCAGATTTGGGGTCATAGCTTCACATGTGATGCTTGTTGAAATGGAGAGAAGCCAGAAAGTATAGGTTTATTTTTTGCTCACCCTTCTCAAATTTGGGCAGCTTTCTCTATGAACTGGCATGTCCTCATTTATCCTTGACCTTAGAGATACCCTTGATGAACTATCTCTTTTCTATGTTCCTTCCCCCACCATGTGAGTCGCTGCCCTTTCCCAAATTTTGTTGATTGCTTTGTCCTCTTGTCCTATATTTATTTTTTATTATTTGGTGGATATCACACCATTGCTTTCCCTATGGTCATCAATTTTTACTTTTTCCCAACTCCCCCTACACATACCTCTTAACACCAAATAAATAATAGGTGATCCAAAAATCTGTGCAGTTTTAAGTATTAAATTTCAAAGTTACATGAAAATTTTGGGGAAACTGTATATCTCAGTCCTATTTCAGGAAAGGAATGCTTTGCAAACCTTTAAAATCTTACAAAAGTCCACTATTAGCAATCTTAGCCAGAATCCTGAAGCTGGGTGTGGTAGGGCCTTGCAAGGGACTTGAAATTTAGAATTCAGACAATACTTCAAGTCCACCATCAGCTAGAAACAACTGAGTTTAGCACATAGTTTATCAAGTTTATTAATTTGTAAGTCATTCAGTTAATAATCATTCCTCAAGTACCTACTATGTATCAGGAACTATGGCTACAAATACAAAGAATGATATATTCTTTCTCTAAAGGAACTTATAATGCAGGATCCAATAATAAAGTATATTTGGAATAAATGCGAGGAATATAAACACAACCAAATATGAGGCAGCTGAATACAAAGTAAGGCAAGAAGGCATTAGGAACTGAGGGAACAGAAGGCAGACAGTAAAAGACTTCATGTAGAAGATAGTGCTTGAGCCATATCTTAAAGGAAGAGAGGGTTTATATGAAATGATAGTGAAGAGGGAGTGGATCCTGGACAAGGGGAAAGTCAGTTTAAAGGCACAGAGATGGAAGATGGAGGCAAGAGGCAAAGACAAAAATGAATTGCCTCTGTGCTCAATGAGCTTACGTTCTATTGGGAGTGACAGGATGGACATTAATGGAGATTGGAGACATAAACTCTCTCTCTCCCTCTCCCCATATATATATATATATATATATATATAAAAATATGTATATACTAGTTAAAATAGGAAACAATGAGAAAGCGAACTTTCCTCCTCTTAGCCCAATAGATAGACTCCAAGTAATCTCTTTCCATCCCAGTTCCTATTAATCCCTCCCTTCTCCCAAACTGACTTAATCTTTTAAAGCTGATTTGTGTATATTTTTTATGCCCCTTGCCCCATTCACCAAAATTGCTCCTTGTGGTTTTTCTTCTTAACTATCTTTCTCATAAAATTGCTGTGATGAAAATCTAATGACGTGTGTAAAACCTCTTAGTAAAGGAAAATTGTATAAATAAGAGGTTAAATTATTTGTTTCAGAAAAAGGAAAGATGTAGATAATTACCCTAGCCTGGCCATAGAGTTTGCTCCTGGAATCTAGGCAAGCACAATAGCCAACCTTTAAATTGTATGGTCAACCTCACAGTGACTGTTGAGTCGCCCCATGTGGAAGAGAAGGCTCGGAACTAAGGACTAACTTGCTGGTGCTTCTGGCAACTTCACTGCTTCATTCAAATATTAATTTAGCTAGCATGATTTATAATTTCTTCTTATAGATTTTTAGAAACCTGCACATTGTTTACAAATATTAACCATTTCAGTTAATGGGTTTGGTTCTTTTTCAAAAGTCAGATATTCTCTCTAGCTCAGTCTTGGAAGTCCGAAGAAATAATTGTTACATGTTGAATCCTTGAGATTTTTGGGCCTTTTCACTTGCTCTGGAACTATATTTTTTCTCATTTGGAGGTGAGATCCTTAGGAACAGGGATTGATGTGCTTTTCAATTTGCATGCCTAGCACTAGTGCTGGACACATAATAAGCATTTCATTCATTCATTCATGCATACATTCATTCATTCATTCTCTTAGCATTGTGGTGAGCTACTTCTCATCTCCAGGTCTTTGGGTGGACTTTCATAAACTTCCTCCATCACTGGTAAGCTTTTAAAAGAAAGCCAGGGCAACAACTTAGCCAATTACATGAAAGTGAAATGGAATCTAATTAGATGGGCTAATTGTCTACTCTTTGTCAAGTGCAGTCATCTTTTAGCTATATCTGATTATTTATTGAGCTAAAAGGTCTTGGATTATGGAGAAAAGCATGCAGTGCTCAATAACATTCTCTATCCTTTCTGACTTTATGGTTACTAGCCCTTTACTATTTTCAAAGTACTTTCCTATGTTCCTAGAAGAACAGGGAATGTCTTCTACCTCCTTTTTTTCTTATGGATCCTAACATCAGCCTGTGTCCTGGAAGGAATTATATTTTTGGGAAGCTGGTAGCCCCCTGTGACAATAGACTTTGACACTTTCCTCCTTGGCTCTGAGAGAGGAGCAAAAACAAATTTTGAGATACTGCTCTGTGAGGATATCACAGAATACCTGGACTAAGCGCTGGCTGAGCTCCCAGACTGTGGAGTAGGAGGTGGTGGTGGTGGTGGTGGTTATATGTTGTGAGAAGCTCCTTTTGTTAAATTGATTTCCTTTTTACAGCTACTGAACAAAAGACCTGAGTCTCTGTCAGTATTGAGAAAGAAATTAATGATGTGTATGAATAACATTCTATGGTATGTCATATTGAGTAGTGGCCATCTATTACTTAAATGTGTCTTTGTCAACTATTTTTGGAAAATTAATATTCATTCTTTTTATGAATGGCAGGTTTGTTTATTTGAGAATGTAAGCTCTTTGAGAACAGGCATCCCTATGTGTGTGTGTGTGTGTGTGTGTGTGTGTGTGTGCATGTACATGTGTACATGAACATCTATATTCCCAGAACAGTGCCTTGCCCAAAGAAGGTACTTGATGTTTATTAAATTGAATTAAATTGCAACTACTCTTGCACAGATTAAACTGAAGAGGGCCAATCTTTATAATCAGTGCCAACTTTACTGTAGGCACAACTGCTTATGTGGTTTGGTTTCAGGGGCAATAAAAAGGTTCTCACATCCTAAAACATTTAAAGTCTTGGTTCAGATCTGTGATTTTTGTCATTATGGGAGCTCTGTCCTCCAGTGCAATTGGCAACCCCACTGTGACGTGTAATGGTTGTGTGATGCCCAGGTAGGTTGTGTGTCCATGTGGGTTTGTCTAGATGGGGAGGTGTAAATAGATATCTCTCCAGTATTCTCCACCCACCCTTCTCCAAGGGAGACTTTAATTCCTGTTAGGTAGGGAATGGGAGATTGAAGCTAGGAGGTTGTCAACTCCGATATCTTTAAAGAGGGTATGGCTGGCTAGAATTGTATCTCTTTACTCCCTAAATATTGTTAGTCTAGAGCAGGGTGGGGAACCTGTACCCTCGAGGCTGCATGTGGCCCTTTAGCTCCTCAAGTGTGGCCCTTTGCCCAAATCCAAACTTCACAGAACAAATCCCCTTAATAAAAAGATTTGTTCTATAACACTTGGGCTCAGTCAAAAAGTCACACCCAAGGACCTAGAAGGCCATAGGTTCTCCAGTTCTGGTCTAGTGGAAACAATTTTTAGGTTCAATCTGTGCTATTAGTCATTATCCCTGAATGGAGGAGTGCCCTAACCTATTTGATTCCCTTCATACCAGCTACCAGCTACCTAGACACCCAACACACATAGCAAATAATGAATAAAGTCATTTATCCAAGCTGATAGCAAGTAGAAATAAAAAAAGTTAAACATGTGAGCATATACTCAACTATACACAATGTGAATGAACTTTGCCCCATTGGGAATGAGATATCTCAGTTCAACTAAGAGAGTCCCTGAGCTCATCCAATTAGAAATTCCCCAATGCCTCTAGAATGTCAGCCTGAAATAGCAACATGGTCCTCTATATGTCAGCTTCTTCCTGGAGTCTTTCTCTTCCTTTAGGGCCCTCTTTCTGAAGAGATCCTTAAACTATGTGTGTCTTCTCTAGAGGCCCAGAGAATAAGATCTCTCCTCCCTCAAGCTCTCTGAAACTCTGCTCCTTATGTAGGCCTGAGTAATCATTCTCTATGCTAATGAGGAGAGTCATATGCAAATGCCAGGCTTGAGCTCAAGGTTACAGTTGGTACATATTCTTTAATAGCTGCTATGGCAAACAAAAGTTATCACCCTGAAGATTAGCTGATAATGAGTCTCTCTGAGTTTAACTAGGCTGGCCATATGATCCAGATGAGGAAATTAAAGACAAGAAAAATGAAGAGATTTGTGTAAGGTCACAAAGGTAAGAAGTAGCAGACCAGGGATTTGAACCTAGGTCATTTGATTAAAAATCTCATGCTTTTGCCATTGTTCCATGTTACTTCCTGGACTCCCTTCCCATATCCCAATGTTTATGAGGCCTAAACTTTTAAGTCTTGCCAATTTGGTAGAACCTGTAAGAGCTTGTACTCCACTAGCCCACTAGCATTTTGAAAATTTTGAAAACCCAAGGTCAACTCCATGCCCCAGGAAAACATCAGAATGGAGCTTTAGTCAGTCAGGGAACAAACATTTTATTAACCATTGACTATGTACCAGGCAGTGTAATAAATGGCAGTGATGCTAGGAAAGGCAAAAACCTGGAACCTGCCCTTAAGAAGTCCATATTTTAATGGGAGGGACAACATGCAAACAACTCTGTACAGCCAGTGTAAATGGTAGGTAATCTCAGAGGGAAGGCACTAAGGGAGGGGAAAGAATTGTTGTAGAAAGTCTGAGGTTCTTTGTTATAAATCCCACAGTTAGAGATCCATTCCTTTGACTCCAGGCTTATATGCTATTAAAATGCAATACATCTGGCATAGGCAGTACCTAAGTCATAACAGACATTTTGTACCTTCCTGAGGATAAATTTGTAAGTTCCTTTGCTGAGAAAAGTTTGTTGTGGTGGTGGTAGTGGTTCTTTTTAAATATGGAGGAGAATGGTGATACTTGGAGAAGTGTATTCACCTATGAATGAGGATTAGGAATTTAACGTTAGAAGTCAAATTTAACATATTACACAAATTTCCTTTGGCCCAAGTTGTGACATTCTTTTTACCCAGGACGAGATCTTATATCATGACTTCTGTTGGCATCCCCAACATCTACTATAGCAATCTAGAGACAAGGCTTAAATTGTCCTTTTTTTTTTATAAATGAGGAATGACATGGGTAAATTCACACTGAGTTGATAATAGCATGAATAGAGGTCCAGTGGCAAGAATGAGAGCAGCAAAAAGATTAACTTTTACCAGAAGTGTGAAGACATACCTTGGGGCCCCAATAAAAGAGCCTTGAAAGCTCTTCCTATATTAGAGGAATTTGAACTTGATAAAGTAGACTACCAGAGGTGGGGAACCTGTGCCCTCGAGTGCGGCCTTTCTGTTTTACTGAACACATCCTATTATTAAGGGAATTTGTTCTGAGAAGTTTGGATTCAGCCAAAGGGCTGCACTTGAGGACCTAGAAGGCTACATGTGGCCTTAAGGTCACAGGTTACCCACCCCTGGTCTAGACTGAAGCAGGGTGCGAGTAGAGAAATCAGTTACTAGTGGCCTGGAATAGGAAGCTCATTCTCTCACAGCTGAATAGAGATGGAGAGCAAAGAGGCAAATTTAAGACATTTTGAAGGAAAGAATAAAACATTTGGTGAAAGACAGGATATAAGTGTAACATAGGTTGACTCTAGATTGACTTCCTTAAAGGCTAGACCTGTTACACTTTACTTCTCCCACAATGTTCTCTAGTATCCCAAGGATAATGGGTATCTCTCTTCTTTTCCACTGGCTTCAGCTCATACCGATTGTATTCCCCCATTGGGGGGGGGGGGCAATGACCAGCACACCTGTTCTATATTAAAACCTGGAATCCGGTTAGCTTTTAGAAAGGGATATTAGCAAAAGCAAATGTACCAACATTTTCCCCAGTACCTTGGGAGCGTATATCCTTCTATTCTACGTTGCCCAGTCTCTGAGGAGGGAAAGGAGATCAGGTTTACAATTTAGCTCAGTTCCTAGATAGCATTAGTCCAACCAAGTTCAAGTCCAAAGCTCCACTGGGATAGAGTTTTGGACTCTTTCAAATCAGAGCTTCCCTGATGGGCTGGCTACAACACTTAGCCTTGGATTCCTCAACTCAGTGGTTCATATTCTGCTCATGCACTAAAATGGAAAAGCACAAATGAAAGCGCCAAAGCCAAGGTCTCTTTTTTCAAAGCTACATGGCCCAAGGGAGGGGATGGAGGAAGTAACGGTCTCATTGGTTGTACTCCTTACCAGATTGTCTGATTTGCTGTGATTGAAGGAGTCCTTTATCTTCAGATGCAAATGTAGGCAGAAAAGCTCCAACCATGCTTAATTAGGCTGTTTTAAAGATGCAGACAGTACTGACTACTCAGATAATAGAAAAAGACTGCTTCTAATCACATATTAGGGTAACTCAGAATGGCCAGGCATATGCTAGTCTTCCAGTCTCCCAGAAGCATATCTTCAGCTTCTTCCACAAGGGGGCCATCATCTTAGGCAATTTGAGCAAATCTTCATTACAAATGAATTGAAATAAAAATAAAAGGATTGAAGCTATCAATTTTCTTAGATTTGGAGTTTAGAAAAAATGGTAGAAACATTAAAAAAATGAGACAATTGAAAAGTTCAACTAGTTTGGGAAAAAAAATGATTGTACTTCGGGGCATGTTTTACCTAAGGATTTGGCAAAGCGGCCAAAACAAAATATCATTCAACAGGCATTTATTGAGCTCTCACTATATACCAGGCACTGTGCTAGACAGGGGGTATATAAAATACAAAGAATGAAATAATCCTTGTTTTTAAGAAGCTTATGTATTAATGGGACAGACAACAAATAGAAATTATACACAAATAAAGAATGAATATAAAGATAATAAAAACAATATCTCAATAAAATTTAGTTAAGGAGAGAAAGCACTAGAAATTATGAGCATTGTGTCTTGAAGAAAGAGGGTATCTATAAGGCAGAGGTGAGAAGGGGGTTGAATCAAGGTATGAGAGATGGCTGGTGCATATGGAGTATCTTTTGGGTGGAACATACCAAATGCCAATTTGATTGCATCACAGAGTTCATAAAGGAAGAGTGATATACATTAAGGCTGGAAATACAGGTTGAGGTCAGGTTAGGAAGGACTTTAAATGCTAAACAGAGGATTTTTTATTTTACCTTAGTTCAACAGGAATTCACTATAGTTAATGGAGTAGGGGAGAGACATAGTTATATTTGTCCCTAAAGGAAATCACTTTGGCAGCAGTGTGTAGGATAGATTATAGTGATGTGAGTCTAAGGCAGGGAGTTTAATTAGGAAATAGCTACACTAATCTAGGTAAGAAGTTATGAAGACCTAAACTACAGTGGTAGATGTGTGAATAGAGAGACTTGGTTGGATTTGAGAAATACTGCGGAGATAGAAATGGCAAGGTTTGCAACTGTATGGATATGTGAGTGAAAGAATGCAGATGTAAGGGTAATGCTGGAGTTTATAAACCCTGTGAGATTAGAAGGACAGTGGTATGTTTCACAGAAATTAGGACACTTGGACAAGAATTTTGGGGAAAAGGCAATGAGTTCAGTTTTGGATATGTTTGAGTTTGAGATGTCCCTGTTTGAAATTCAGTTTAAAATTTCCTATAGGAAATTGGTGAGATATCCTGTAAGCAATGAGGAATATGGGTCCGGAGCTTTATCAGAGATGCGGATCTGGGAATCTTCCAAATACAGGTGGAAATTGAAGCCATGTGATCTAAAAAGTATTCTTATTGTGGACTAAATGGCCACTGAAGTACATTGTAACTCTGAGATTCTGAGTTTATGCAATATAAGAAGTACATAACACTGTTCTAGCCGCTGGGGAGATACAAAGATACATGAAGCATGTTACCTTTTTAGTTATCAAATAACAAGCATTTGAAATTAATCGATCCCTCCTACTCCTAATTCCCTATATTGAACATTTTTTTTTACAAATTAAAAACAAAGCCATAGATAGAGATAGAGATAGAGATAGAGATATACACACATATACACAATCTGGCAAAACAAATTCTCACATTAACCATATCCAAAAATGTACATATCTTTCTGTATTCTAAATTTATCACCTCTCTTTCAGAAGGTGTATCATGCTTCATTTTTATTCTTTTGAAACTACAGTTTATCATTACATCGATTAGAGTTTTAAGTTCTTTTGAAGGTTTTTTTTTCTTTATGATCTTATTAGAATTTTTCTAATTCTGTTCATTTTGTTCAGTATCAATTTACAAAGATCTCCCCAGGTTCCTCTTAAATCACTTATTTTGTTATTTCTTATGGAACAATAATATTCCATTATTTTAATTTATCAAAATTTATTTAGCCATTCCACAATAGAAAGATATTACTTTAGTTCCAGATTTTTACTGCCATGAAAAGAGTTGTTGTAAAGATTTTAATACATGGAGACCTTTTCTTTTTTCTTTGATTTTTTTTTTTTTTGGTTATTGCCATAGTGAGAGTATATGGTTGGGTCAAAGGGCATGTATATTTTAGTAATTTTTGTGGGGGTTAGTACATTTTATATTTAGTCTATTTAGAAGTACAAAGAAATATAAAGAAATTAAATATAAGATGGTTTAGAAGAGTGGGCATGAGCAGTTAGAGGGATTAAGCAAGGCTTCACGTAGAAGGTGATGCTTAAGCTGTGTCTTGAAAGAAGAAAGGTTCTATGAGGTGGAGATGAGGAGGCAGTGACTTCTAGATATGGGAGACAGACCATGTGAAGCCAGGAAAATAGGGAATGGACTGCTGTATGTGAAAAATAGAGAGAAGGAAATTTGGTCAGATAATAAAACATAGAAAGAAGAAAAATATATAATAAGGCTAGAAAAAATAGATTGAAGCCAGCTTGAGAAGGGTTTTAAAAGACAAACGAAGGAGTTTATACTTTACCTAAGACGCAACAGGGAGCCACTGGCATTGAATAAATCAGGAAATGCCATGGCAGCAATGGGTAGGATAGACCGGGATGTTGTAAGCCTTGATGAAGAGAGATCAATTAGGAGACTGTTGCAGTAATCTGGTTGAGAGGTGCTTAGGGCCTAAACTAAGGTGGTAGCTGTGTGAGTGGAGAGGAGGAGTCATATTTGAGAGATGTTGTAGAGGACGTAGAAATAGCATGATTTGGCCAATGATTGGATATGTGAGGGTAGGAATAGTGAGGAGTCAAGAATAAGGCCAAGGTTATGAACCTTCTATTGTGTTTATAATGCAGTTAAATACCTAAATTTTCCCTGTAAAAATGGTTATCTATCTTTCTCTCCCATCACACACTCCTAAAATTTAGTTTTTTAAACTCAAGGAAAGGGATTTACATTTATCCTTATTGCTTTTGAGCTTATTAAATTTGGCTCAGCATTCTAACCCACTGAGAACATTTGGAATCCTAATTTTGTCATGTGGTATTTTATTCTATCCCTCATGGCTTTGTGTCATCTGTGAACTTGCTAAGCATGCCAAGCTTGTCTCTCCAAACTTAGTTAGTCTGGCCCTCAGATGCCAGATATTCAACTCATTGATGGGCCCATATTTAAATAAAAAACACAAACTTGGCAGGAATAGCTAACAAAATAGATGACACTATTCCAAAGCATTTTAACAGATTAATGTATTAGGCTTAATCTAATAAAGATTAAATGGAGTTGAAGTTTCACATTTTGGTTCAACAGATTAACTATACAATTACGAGATGGGTAAGATATGTTTAGAAAATAGTTGTTCTGAAAAAAAAAAGTTTTCTTCAAGCTTAATATGTCATCAATGTGATGTGACAGCCAAAAAATAAAATATGTTCTAAGGCTGCTTTGAGAGATATATAGCTTAAAGGAATGGGGAAGTAATAGTCCATAGGTACTCCACCCTTATCAGACCTCATCTGGAATACTAAGACCATGTCATATGAAGAACAGTTAAAAGAAATGGGCATGTTTAGGCTGCAGAACAGAAGAGTAAGGGAGACATGCCATCTGTTTTCAAATATTTGAAGGACTCATGTAGAGGAGAGATAGGACTTTTTCTGTTTTGCCTTATAAGGCAGAACAAGGAGTAATGGCTGGAAGTTACAAATAAGCACATTTAAGCTTGATTTAAAGAAAAAAAAAACTTCCTAATAATTACAGCTATCCTAAAGGAAAATGCACTACCTGAAGAGGTGATGGGTTCCATCTCCTTGGAGGTCTTCAGGCAGAGGCTAGATAATGATATATTAAATATTTTATATTTGGGTTCCTTTTGTTTATGGTTTAGACTTCTGAGTTCTCTTTCAATTTTCAAATTTTCTGATGTTCTTTGAATCTTTTCTAGCCTTTTTACCCATACCAGAGCTTTAGCTTCCTTGGCATAGCCTTAGAAAACATAGGGCCACCCATCTACCCATTCACAGATATCAGGTACAGACACTTCTCTCACTTTATGTAAGTAGACCATTCCTCTGACTTCTGTATAAAAGGATGAATTTGCCCCAATATATTAGGAATGGAGGGAGGGAAGCAGGAAGGTGACCATCCCTCTATGGAGTGAGCCAGGACACTATTTGAGGACATGTGGGGATCAGGTAGAGAAAAGTGAGAGCAAGAGGAGGAACATACAGGGCTGGGGCCAGCTACATGGAGGCCTAGCCAGAACTAAGAGGAAAAATGTGGAGGAGGTGGGGCAGACTCATGGGAGCCAGATGCAGACACAGATAGGAGAGAACTTGCCAGATACACGGCCAGTGGGGTCAGACACAAGTGGTTTTCTTTTTCTGCAGTGGACATCTCAAGCCAAGCTCCAATCCAGCAGCATCCATTCTTTTGCTTTTACTTGGAGGTTTTTTTGTTTTGTTTTGTTTTAGAGTTGAGTTCTTTTAGTGTTTTGCTTGTTTTGTTTTGTTTTTTGGTGGTGAGGGGGTGAGAGGCCAGAGGGGTTGGAGGAGAGAGAGTGAGAGAGAGAGAGAGAGACAGAGAGAGAGAGAGACAGAGAGAGAGAGCATAGGACTGTCTAGTAAAATTAACATCAATGATTTTTTGGAATGTAAATTTCTTTCAGAATTCTTTATGTAAAGTTGAATTTGTATAATGTGAATTTATATAAAGCATAAACTGTCTATAGTGCTTATTGGATGTTTTCCAAAGAGTAGGTAATTACTGAGTTTTGAATGAATGAATTATTAATGAATATACTTAATACAATATGACATTATACTAAGGAACAATACGATATCAATGTTTTCTTATAGTGTGAGAGAAAGTCAGAAGTCAGAACTAAAGTAGTGGGAAATTTGTTATTTTGTTATAATAGTAATAGGTATAAAATGTATGTGCAGTGTTTTTGCCCATCTAGATTACGTGTGTACACATCGATCTGTCTAGACGTGACTTGCAGGAAGGCATCTCTAAGAGTCTCCTTTCTCTAACCTTCTCCAAGGAAGATTTCTATTCCTGCCAGGGGGAGAGCAGGAAGTTGGTGCCAAAGGCTGGCCTCTCTCCTCTCCTCAAAGAGAGGGTACTGCACTAGAATTATATCTTCTGCAATGTGAAATATTATTAGTCTGGAGGAAATACATTTTAGATTCAAACTGAGCCTCTGATTGCTATGTCCTGATGGGGAAGGGATGTCCCGAACTACACACACACACACACACACACACACACACACGTATATATCCAAAGCTTGATTTCCTTCTCACAAAATACATGAATACATGTAACAAAGAACAAATAAACCCATTTATGCAAGCTAATGGGAAACTTAAAGAAGAGAAGCTATACTGATGAGAATATACACCAGATGATACACAAAGTAAATCAGTTCTTCCATTGGGAGCAAGAAATCTCAGCTCAATTCAGAGAGAAAGAGTCTCAGACCTCATTCAAGAGGGAAATTTCCCAATCTTTAATGTAGTAAGCTGGGGAGGGGAACAGAAACAAAGTGCCATCTCCTTTACATGCTGGTTTCTTCCCAGAGTCTTTGTCACCTCTCAAGGACCTGAACAGAATCTGGAGCCATGTATCTTTTTTTCCAGACTAGAGGCCAGAACACTCTTCTTATGTCTCAAATTGTTGCTAACTCTGCCCCTCATGTAGTTGTGGAGGACTGAATGAATAATCAGTCTCCATCAATGAACAGAGACCCATACAAATGGGCTTTGAGGTGCTGGTTGCACAGGTAACACATAATCCTTTGAAGTTTACAAATTTTATATATATATATATATATATATATACACACACATACACATATGTACACACATGCATATGAATCTATCTACATCTACACTTATATCTATATCATCTACGTCTATATGTTTTATATCCAATTCAGTCCCCATAATAACCCAGTGAAGTAGGTGATATTTTACATCCATTCTGCAGATGAAACAACTAAGGCTGAAAGTGGTAAGTGACTTGCCCAGGGTCATGCAGCTAACAAGTGTCTGTGGCAGAATTAAAAAACTGATCTTTTTGACTCCAAATCCTATGCTCTATTGATATCTATCATCGACTGTATGTAACAGAATTAAGGAGCTTAACAGACATTTTCAAGAATGAATATAAATTCTCCAAGTAAGTTGATTGCCTTTGCTAGAGCAGGAATATAAAAATCTAATAACTTCACATCTTTTTTTTTTTTAACCATGATTTGACTGCCTTCACTGATAAGATAAAAAAATGCTTATTATGACAATGCTTATTACTTTTAAGTCAAAATCACTTTTATGTAAATACATGAAGGAAAGGAACTCTTCCCTCCATGTACTCTGCCTTCAAGCCAAGATGACCTATTTTTTTGCCACCTAAATTATACATTGCTCTCTTCTGCCTCCTTCCCTTTACTCATGCTATTACCTGACACTATAATGTTTTCTCTCCTTCCTTCTCCTGTTAAAGCACTACGTTTGGTTTTAAAATCAATATGAAAGCTCCTCTTCTAGTAAACTTCCTCGATCACAGCTGTGGGTAATGCACTCCCACTAAGATCTCATAGAGTGCTTTTGTATAGTGTATAATTGATATCTGTATCCAAGAATCATAAGGCTTAGAGCCAAAACTGAGGTTTTATGTTATCTTGTATCACTCCTTTTTTAATAGATGAGGAAACTAAGATCCAGAAAAGTAAAGTAACTTGTCCAAAGTCATATAGGTGGTGAGTGGAAGAAATGCTATTTGAATCTAAGTTCTCAAATTCAGGGGTCTAAATTATCTAAAAGTCCCAATTTAAACCTATGATCCTAAGGAAATAGAATAACAGTCTTAAAAAGTCAAAGTAATGCATTGCCCATATAGTGATCACTATATTATAAATTCATTTAGGACAGGGTTAACCATATTTTATCTTGAATTTAGATGCGGAAGGGTTTAGAATCTAAATCAGTTTATCATGAGGTATGATAAAGTATAACCATATGCTGATGAATATACATTCCCTAATGCTTAGCTACTTGAGCTAGAAGAGAACTTTAGTTTCTCCCATTTCTTGAAGAGAAGGAGGAGAAGTCTGGAAGTAGGCTACTATGTTAGAAAGATAGGCAAGGCTGGGCTGGGCTTTGGAGATAGCTAGTCACTTCTGCAGGATTCTACTGCCCATGGCTACCTAGACACCTTTGTTGTATGAATGGAGAGATTAGCACTGCCCTTGATAAGAATAGAAGAGATATAGTGGTTTTACAACACACATACAATTAAGTCATTCCACCTGCTTTGTGGCATCTAACCATGTTTGGGGTGTATGGGGTTTTCAGGGAGGACTAGAACCTCTGGTGTGAGGAGTTGCTGAGTCCCTTTCAGAAAGTGTCCTTTGGTGTCATCCACCTTTGGTGTCCTCCTTCATACAACTCTCACTTGTGGCTCCAAGAAGCTGTAGCGTGCACAGTGGCCACACCTCAGTACATTGTCTTGTCAGACAGGCTAAACCAGTTGCAGATAACCCAATAGGCCTTAAACCCATCAGTGAGTTAGGGAAATTTCTACTTCAAGCATGTGAAGACTCCCCCCTTTGGAATGAGCGGATAAGCACAATTTGTTCCGATAGTCAAGAAGGTAGTAGAAGCAGGCACTATGGAGCACTTAGAGCTTGGTCAGTCATCGAAGATGCCAAGGTCATTCACTACATCCTGGGCCATCACCAATCGTCCTGACTTTTGTCTTGCCACTGGACTTCAATGGTTCTGGAAGAGAGAGTGAA
The DNA here is from genome assembly GCF_900497805.2 of Vombatus ursinus. Classification (NCBI taxonomy): domain Eukaryota; kingdom Metazoa; phylum Chordata; class Mammalia; order Diprotodontia; family Vombatidae; genus Vombatus; species Vombatus ursinus. Next base: position 35,269,417 of record NW_020954556.1, on the reverse strand, counting down.
GCTGATGACTTTGCACAATTCTGTCTTACTTAAATCAAATTCATGTGCAAGTCAAGACATTATCTGTGATGTCATCGGTCCTCTTTGAAAACAAAGGTCAAACAACAACAACCCAGCACCTGTCATGTCTGCTCATGCAGCCCTATATTCTGGACTGATGCTATTGCTAAGACCAAGAACGAGATTCTCGAGTCTAAGCAAAGATTTAGCCAACACATGTGAAAGCTGCACAAAGTAGATGGCCATTCCTGTTTCTGAGAATAGAATTGTATAGACTCCTATTTTCCCAACCTTTTCACGCTTTTATTCTCATATCCCCAATCTTTATCTCTTAAGTTATCTCTTAAAAGTTTGTATTGCTTTCTTTTTCACCAAACTTTTTTTGTGAAGAAACTTGTTTCTCCAAGATATTATTTGCTGAAATATTGACTTCTGTGTGTTCTTGGGGGATTAAATGAAGGTTGAGAATGCAGGGAAGGATGAAATATGGCAAATAATACCATAGGAAAGAGAATTAGGAGATCTTTTGATCTGATGGATTGCTGATTTCATTGTCAAGAGAGAGAGGAGCTTGAATGATTTCCTTCTGGCCGTCATAGGTGCAAGAGTCACTTTAAAGAAAACCAGGCTTGGCTCTTCTTCAATGTGTTTATGTGGCCGCTATCAAAATATAGTAACCCAGAAATTAAAATAAATCAATAAATGAATGCCTATATTGATAAAGGAAATTTCCTCACCTGGGAGGTCTTTATACCAATAGAATCACAGGTCCTATTCATATAATACTTTTGAATTACATATTGCACACAAATTTGAAATGGTCCACAATTTATCTTCCTCTATGAGGCAGGTCTAATTATAATAATTTGAAATATTTCCATATTAATTTGAGGTTTACAAAAAGATCTCTTGTAATATAATTTAGGCTAACTGAATGTATAGCTGAACTTTTAAAATGGGCAATATGAAAGTCAGACGCAAGAGAGGCAAGGTAAGAAGACATTTCTCTTCAGAAGCATGAGTTGACTCCATTTCTTTGTAGGATAATTAGATGTGAGCTTTTTATGTTCCCCAAAGATTATAATTGTCCCTTGACTTGAGTCAACCTCAATACTGTGAAACTATTTTATTTTTTACACAATAACAATTTTCATAGACTTGGCCTCCCCTGAAGTAGGTGTCCACATCAGTGCTTCTGTGGCTTATGATATATGTCTCCTGATACCAGTGCTAATTTTAAGGCTTTCCTCTTTAGCTGAAGGTTCACACAACTATGTAGTCATCAGTTCTAGTCATTTCATTACTTGTGAAGAGACTGCTACTTAAAATAGATGCTGATATTCTCAGAACTATACCTAGCAATTTTTGTACCTGGGACAAGCAGCACAGAACCTGCCCTGGACAATCAATAGGAAATATATATTCAAATCAAGTTTGTTATTTGAAAATAATATAAAAAGCAATTGATAGATTCAGCTGCATAGGTAGGAGATTGTTATTATGGTGTTCACAAATGGGTGTGCTGCATAATCTGTTCTTCTAGCTTTCTATTTAATGGTTTTTACTAATTGCTCTAGGTATCAAGTTCCTGATTTGTAACTTTCTACGCTGCTGAGGAAATAAATATTTTAAATTTTGCTTTGTAGTGAAGCCTTGATCATTTTTAACCCTAGTTATGACTGGACATATTGGAATAGAGTAAAATTAGACTTTTATCTATACTGTGGGGATTGATTCAACAAGACAACAGCATTTTCTCTCTCTTTCCTTTACCCCCCAAAAAATCAGTCAAGCAACACTGACAGGTCTGTTATGGAGTCAGTTACATGACTTGGTGACTCAGGTCTTATCCTCCTCTAGCATTCACTAGGATAGTGGAAACTCCTTAGGTGTGATTAACATGCATGTCAGTAGCTCTCAAGGGACACCATGAGACTGGGACCTTGTGGAATTTCTTACTTTTCTGACTCACTGCCCCCCTCCCACCCCAAAGAGTTGGGAAACTTCCTTTCTGTCAACAGTGTGTTATCACTAAATGTCCTTGAAAGCACAAATGTTCACATAGATCAAAGAATGAACAGGTTTATTTATAGGTCAAAGAAGACAAATAGGGCTCACATTAAGCTACATGCGAAATAGTAGTGTCCACAAGTGATCAGTTCTCCCAAGTTGCTTGTATATCTTTGGACAAGTATGAACTATTTTTTTAATTAATGGTACTTATTGTTAATAGCAGTAGCACCAGCATTATCAGCAGCAGCAGTGGTAATTCAACTATTCAACAAGGCTTTACTAAACATCCACTATGTGCAAAGCATTGTCTTAGGTGCTGAGGAGTCAAAGATATTAACTTTCAAAACAATAACTTATTGGAATAAGGGGGAAAATGTTGGGGAAAGCTACCTGGAGGAAATGGCATCCTCATTGGGTAGGTCTTTAAAGAAGGAAGGCACTTCAACAAATATAAATGTTGGACAAGGGGTGGAGCTCATTCAAAACTTGAGGTACAGCTTGAACAAATAGATGACATTGGGAGAAGAAAAAAAGGAGGTGGTGGGAATGGTGAGTAATCCAGTTTGGTCATAACATAAAGTATGTGAAGGAGAAGAGTGTGAGATAGGTTTGGACAATTAGACTTGGAGACAGATTGCTGAAGGCACTGAATGGCAGACTAGACTTTATATTTTATTCAGTGGAGAATGGAAGCCACTACAAATATTGTGAGTGGAAGAGTGACATGATCATAATGATTTGTTAGAAATATTATTTAAGTAACATTGGAGAGGGAATGGACTAGAATAAGGAAGATCAATCATAAACTATCACAATACTTGAATAAGAAGAAATAATGGCTTGAAATAGGGTGGTTGAAAGGGCATGGAGAGAAAGGGCCAGATAAAAGAGATATCATAGATGTAGAGAAGATAAGACTTGTTATATACTTGTATATATAGGATAAGGAAGGTTAAAAGACAGAAAGATACACAAAACATAGAGAAGACAGGATGAAGGGCAGGTTCGGGGGAAAAGTTGAGTTTAATTTTAGAAATTTTGAGTTTTATGTGCTGGTGTAACATCCAATCAGTACACAGACATTCATTAAGTGCCTACTATTTAGCAGACACCATGCTAGACATTGGGAAAGAGAGACAAATATAGAACAGTCCTTGCCCTCAAGAAGCTTACATGCCTTGTGGGGAGACAATGTGAGTATTATAGCTCGAACAATAATCCTTTTCTACTGCTCTTGCCACACCTGCTTTGCTGCTTCTTTCAGTGGCCACACTAGGGATGCAGTCTTTAGGTGGAGGTCTGGGGATATGAATAGGACAGAGTGGAGTGGTTCTGTTGGTGTGTTATATAGCTGATGGTGGGAGTATGTGCTGATTCCTACTTTTACTAGCCCCAACTTGAGGCTTCTCTTCCTTTCTCTTTTGCCCTAGCTCTTCCTTTGCTTTTCAGTGACTGGCTTTGAGGACATGTGTTAGGCTGGCCCTTTTAGGGGGGCAGGAAAGTTATTTGGATTCCTTGATTCCTGAACCATAAAAAGGCTCATGTAAGGGGGAATTTATTGGAGTTAGCATTTTTTATCTGGGCTCCTATTGCCTCAGGGGAATACTTTCCTGACCTAGTGTGGCTGGTTGCCATGGTGATTATGGAGGTGGAGGAGAGTAGCAATTTATATCCTTTTCAACTTTTGAAGTCATATTCTTTTAATTTCTTATGATGAGTAAAGTTGATTTTTATTGCATTTTAAGGTCTAAAAGTGACTCATTGCACTTTAATCCGTTAGCCTGAATCACTAGAATGGACTAGGTTACTACTGGTGCAGAATATACATATATATATAAAGAAAATATATGCAAAATAAAATTTAAAGATAATTTGGAATGAAGGAAATTAACAGCTAGGAGATCAATAGTCTCATGTAGAAGCTAGTACATGAGCTGAGCTTTGAAGAGGTAAGGGGTAGGGGCAGTGGGGAGTACATACCAAAGAAGTGAGATAGCCAGTGCATACACATGGAGATGAGAGGTGTAATGGAGAAAGAGAAAAAAAAAAGACAAGGAGAGGGAGAAGGAGAGACAGAGAGACAGAGACAGAGGGACAGGGAGAGGCACAGAAAAGGAGGGAAAGAGAAGAGAAGAATAGAGGAAGGGAGAAGAGAAGAGAGACCGTAAGAACATTTATTAAGAACTTGCTAGGCACTGTAACAAGCATTAGAGATGCAAATACAAGCAAACAAGACAATCCTTATGCTCTAACATCTCATAATAAAGTGAGGGTAAGACTGTCTATAAAGGGGACCTGAAAAGTGTGTAGAGTGTACTGGCAAGGAAGAGGAGAAGTGGAGAGAGTACATGCAGCCAGGAATTGAATAAATATGGCTGGAGATCCTCATAAAATGATGATCAGAATTGGGATTTACCAATCGGGTAGCCTAAATTGTAACCCAGAACCTCAACATATCCTAAAGAATTCAACCATTAAACCGTACTAGAGTGGAGCATCATACAGACAAACTATTGTCCATAACCATACAGGCATGATATTTAGCCATAAATATTAAAAAAATGTATAGAACTTGTGATACTAAATACCTATATTTTTAAATTATATTTTTATTTAATTCATTAAATATTTTCCAATTACATGTACTTTTTATTAATTAGTTTATTTTTAGTTTTCAACATTCACTTTCACAAATTTTGAGTTCCAAATTTTCTCCCCAACTCTCTCCTCCCCCACCCCAAGAAGGCATGCATTCTGAATACCCTTCCCCCAATCAGCTTCCCTTCTATCACCCTCCATCTTATCCTTTTCCCCTTATATTTGCCTGTAGGGAAGGAATAGATTTCTATACCCCATTGCCTGTGTATCTTATTTCCCAGTTGCTGGTAAAAATAACTTTTAACATTCATTTTTAAAACCTTAAGTTCCAAATTCTCTCCTTCCCTCCCTCCCCACCAACCCTCATTGAGGTGGCAAGCAATTCAATATAGATCATACATGTGCAGTCATGCAAAACACTTCCATAATAGACATGCTGTGAAAGATATTTCCCCCCATCCTATCCCAACCCCATTTATCTTATTCTCTCCTTTGACCTTGTCCCTCCTCAAAAGTGTTTGCTTCTGATTACCCCCTCCCTCAATCTGCCTTCCCTTATATCATCACCCCCTTCTCTTATCCCCTTCCCCCTATATTCCTATAGGGTAAGATAGATTTCCATCCCCAATTGAGAATGTTATTCCCTCCTTAAGCCAAAACTGATGAGTGTAAGATTCACTTATTCCTTCTCACCTCCCCGTTTTCCCTTCTTTTGTAAAAGCTTTTTCTTGCCTCTTTTATATGAGATAATTTACCCCATTCTACCTCTCCCTTTCTCCTTCTCCCAGTACAACTCTCTCTCACCCCTTAATTTTATTTTTTTAGATACAAACCCTTCATATTCAAGTTACTTTGTGCCCTCTGTCTCTGTGTCTCTGTCTCCATCTCTCTCTCTCTCTCTCTCTCTCTCTGTCTCTCTCTCTCTCTCTCTCTCTCTGTATGTGTGTGTATTCCCTCCAACTTCTCTAATACTGAGAAAGGTCTCATGAGTTACAAATATCAACTTTCCATGTAGGAATATAAACAGTTCAACTTTAATAAGTCCCTTATGGTATCTCTTTCCTGTTTACTTTTTCATGCTTCTCTTGAGTCTTGTATTTGAAAGTCAAATTTTCTCTTCAGTTCTGTTTTTTTTTTTCATCAAGAATGCCTGAAAGTCCTCTATTTCATTGAATATCCATTTTTCCCTTGAAGTATTATACACAGTTTTTCTGGGCAGGTGATTCTTGGTTTTAGTCCTAGTTCCTTTGACCTCTGGCATATCATATTTCAAGTCCTCCAATCCCTTAATGCAGAAGCTGCTAAATCTTGTGTTATCCTGAATGTGTCTCCAACAATACTTGAATTGTTTCTTTCTGACTGCTTGCAATATTTTCTCCTTGACTTGGGAACTTTCAAATTTGGCTATAATATTTCTAAGAGTTTTCCTTTGGGGATCTCTTTCGGGAGGTGATAGGTGGATTCTTTCCATTTCTATTTTACCCTCTAGTTCTAGAATATCAGGGCAGTATTCCTTGATAATTTCTCAAAAGATGATGTCTAGGCTCTTTTTTTGATCATGGCTTTCAGGTTGTCCAATAATTTTTAAATTATCTTTCCTGCATCTATTTTCCAGATCAATTGTTTTTCCAATGAGATAGTTCACATTACCTTCTCTTTTTTTCCCATTCTTTTGGTTTTGTTTTATAATTTCTTGATTTCTCATAGAGTCATTAGCTTCCATTTGCTCCATTCTAATTTTTAAGGAATTATTTTCTTCAGTGAGCTTTCTACCTCCTTTTCCATTTGGCCAATTCTGCTTTTTAAGGCATTCTTCTCCTCATTGGCTTTTTGGACTTCTTTTGCCATTTGAGTTAGGCTATTTTTAAGGTGTTATTTTCTTCCGTATTCAGTATTCAGACTAGTTTTTCATGATTTTTTTTGCATCACTCTCATTTCTCTTCCCAATTTTCCCTTTACTTCTCTTACTTGCTTTTCAAAATCCTTTTTGAGCTCTTCCATGGCCAAAGACCAATTCATGTTTTTCTTGGAGGTTTTGGATGTAGGAACTTTGACTTCCTTGTCTTTTTCTGGTTGTATGTTTTGATCTTCTTTGTCACCAAAGTAAGATTCTGTAGTCTGAGTTTTTGCCCCACTATTTGCTCATGTTCCCAGCCAATTACTTGACTTTTTAGCTCTTTGTTAAGGTAGAGCTCTTCTTCCAGTGTGGTGAGTGTAATGTCCCAAGCTCTAGGGGTTTTGTGCAACTGTTTCCGGAGATACTTCTAGGGACCTGTAAATTTTCAGTTCTTCCAAGGTGATATGATCAAAGGAGAGGTGTTTACTCCCTTCCTGGCCTGTTCTCTGGTCTTTGAGTGACTGCAAGCACTCTTTTCTCCCTTGGAACTGTGAGGAGGATTCCCTTTCCACAGCAGTCACAAGCTGTGCCACACTAATGCTCCTTCTCACCCCAGAACTGCCACCCAGGACTGTGACCCAGATCTAAGCCAGAGCAAAACAAGATAATCCTGCCTCAGCACCAGCAAAGACATCCCTGCAATCCCTCTCTGATCAGCCACTAGATCCCCCCACTGTCTGTTGGCTGAGAGCTCCGGAGGTAGCCACTGCCTCAGCTGCCTCTCTGGGGCTGAGGCCAGAACACACTCCTCTCTCACCCAGGCTCCACAGATCTTTTCTGTTGACCTTCTGAGTTGTGTTTGGCATTTGTGGGTTGAAAAGTCTGGAAACCACCACATCTGCCAGTGATTCAGTCCTCTGAGGCCTGCTCTGGGTTTGCTGGGGCCCTGTCTTTGCCTGTGTAGCCCATGCTGAACCGTGCTCCTCTCCCAGCCTGGTGCAACAGAACTTTCCTAGAAACTGTCCATGTTGTCTTGGAATGGAAATTTGTTTCACTCTGTCTTTTTGTGGATTCTGCTGCTCTAGAATTTGTTTAGAGCCATTTTTTACAGGTTTTTGGAGGAGTTTGGGGGAGAGCTCAAGCAAGGCACTGTTTTCACTCCACCGTCGTGGCTCTGCCTCTATATGTACATTTTTTTAAAAAATCATTTTAACAATAACAAAAAATTTTGAGCCCTAAATTCTCTTCCTCTTTTTCCCTTCTTGAGAAAGCAAGCAATTGTAAAGTCATTCAAAACACATTTCCATATTACCCATTTTGCAAAAGAAAACAGAGACAAAAAATAAAAGAAATAAAGTAAAAAGAAAACATTATGCTTTATTTGGTATTCAGAAATCATCAATTCTCTGTCTAGAGGAGGTTTTTAATTTTTCATCGTAGTTTATTTGGAATTGTCTCAGATCATTGTCTTGATCAGAGTAACTAAGTCTTTCAGTTGATCATCCTTACAATATTGCTGTTACTAAGTACAGTGTTCTAGTCCTGTTCACTTCACTTTGTAAGAGTTCATGTAAGTCTTCCCATATTTTTTTTCTGAAACCATCTTGTTCATAATTTCTTATAGAGCAATCGTATTCCATCAAAACAATGTACCACAACTTGTTCAGTCATTCACCAGTTGATGAGCTTTCCCTCAATTTATAATTTTTTTCCATCATGAAGAGCTGTTATAAATATTTCTATACAAATAGATACTTTTCCCTTTTCTTTGATCTCCCTGGGATACAGACCTGGTAGTGATGTTGCTAGATCAAAGAGCATGTACCATATTATAACTGTTTGGGAACAGTTCCAAAATGTTCTTCAGAATGGTTGGACTAATTCACAACTCCACAAATAGTGCATTTATGTCCCAACATCCTTATCCCCTTCATCATTTGTCATTTTGTTTTTCTGTCCTATTAGCCAATTGATAGGTATAAGAAGGTATCTCAGAGTTGATTTAATTTTCATTTCTCTAACCCAGAGGTGGGGAACCTGCAACCCTGAGGCCACATGTGGGCATCTAGGTCCTTAGATGAGGACTTTTGACTGAGTACAAGTTTTACAGAACAAATCCTTTTATTAAGGAGATTTGTTCTGTGAAGTTTGGATTCAGACAAAGGGCCACACTTGAAAACCTAGAGGACCACATGTGGCCTCAAGGCTATAGATTCCACGCTCTTGCTCTAACCAGTAGTGATTTAGAACATCTTTTACGTCACTTATATTTTAATGATAGCTTTGATTTCTTCTTCTGAACACTGCTTGTTCCTATACTTTGACCATTTATCAACTGGGGAATAGCTCTTATTTTTATAAATTTGCCTCAGATATACACACACACACACGTTACATATATATATATACACACATATATTATATATATATAAAATATATACATATATACACATATATTATATATATATAAAATATATACATATATATACATATATATAAAATACGAGAAATAAGACCTTTATCAGAGAAGCTTGTTGCAAATTTTTCTGTTTCCTGTTTTCCTTCTAATTTTGGTTGCATTTGTTTTGTTCAAAGAAAAACCCTTTAATTTCATGTAATCAAATTATCTATTTTACTTCTCATAATCTCCTCTATTTCTTGTTTGGTTATAACCTTTTCCCTTATCAATAGATCTGACAGATATATTTTTCCATGCTTCCCAAATTACTTATGGTATTTCCCTTACTATCTAAATTATTTTTCCATTTTGTCCATACCTTAGTGTACAGTGTGAGATGTTGGTCTGTGCCTAGTATCTGCCAAACTGCTTTCCAGTTTTCCCATCAAATTTTTGTCAGCTGGTAAGTTCTTACCACCAAAGCTTGGATCTTTGGGTTTATCAAACACTAGAACAATATGGACATTTACTACCGTGTACTGTGTACCTCATCCATTCCTATGATACACTACTCTATTTCTTAGCACCAGATTTTTTTGATGATTACTTCTTTCTAATATAGTTTGAAACCTGGAATTGCTAGGCTACCTTCTTTCACATTTTTTTTCATTGATTCCCTTGATATTCTTGACTTTTGATAAAATTATAATTTGGTAGCTGGGTATGGAACTGAATAAGTAAATTTAAATCAGGCAGAATTGCCATTTTTATAATATTAGCTCTGCTCACCCATGAATAACTAGTATTTCTCCAATTTTTTAGATCTGTCTTGATTTCTATAAAAAGTATTTTGTGATTGTGTTCATATAATCCCTAGGTTTGTTTGGTTGGCATACTCTAAAATATTTCTATTATCTATAGTAATTTTATATGAGATATCTCTTTCTACATATTCCTGTTGGACTTTGTTGGTACTATGTAAAAATGCTGATGATTTATATGGGTTTATCTTTTATCCTGCAACTTTGCTAAAGTTGATAATTGTTTCAACTAGCTTTTTAGTTTATTCTTTAGGGCTCTATCTGTATACCATCATGTCATCCTCAAAGAGTGATAGTTTTGTTCCATCTTTGCCTATTCTAATACCTTCAATTACTTTTTTTTTTCTTATTACTATAGCTAGCTTTTCTAGTGTAATATTGAATAGTAGTGGTGATAATGGGCATGCTTGCTTCAATCCTGTTCTTACTGAGAAAGCTTCTAGCTTATCCCCATTACAGTTAATGCTTCCTGATGATTTTAGATAGATAGTACTTATCATTTTAAAGAAAACTCCATTTATTCCTATGCTCTCTAGTTTTTATAAATATATATTATATATATATACATATATATATATATATGACAGAATAGGTGTTGCATTTTGTCAAAAGCTTTTTTTTCTGCACCTACTGAGATAATCATGATTTCTGTTAATTTTGTTATTGACGTGGTCAATTATGCTGATAGTTTTCCTAATATTGAACCAGCTCTCCATTCTTGTTATAAATTCCATCTGGTCATAATGTATAATCATTGTAGTATATTGCTACAATCTCCTTGCTGGTATTTTATTTAATATTTTAACATTCATATTCATTAAGAAAATTGTTCTATAGTTTTCTTTCTCTGCTTTTGCTCTCCCTAGTTTTGGTATCAAAACTGTATTTGTGTCATGCGAGGAATTTGTTAAGATTCCTTCTTTACTTATTTTTTTTCAAATAGTTTATATATTATTGGAATAAATTGTTCCTTAAATATTTGGTAGAATTTGCTTACAAATCCATCTGATTCTGGGGACTTTTTTCTTAAGGATCTCACTAATGGCTTGTTTAATTTCTTTTTCTATGATAATGTTATTTAAGTATTCATTTTCATCTTATGTTAATCTGAATACCTTATATTTTTGTAATTATTCATCCATTTCATTTAGATTGTCAGTTTTACTGGCATATAATTAGGCAAAACAACTCATAATAATTATTTTAATTTCATCTTCATTGATGGTGAACTCACTTTTTTAGTTTTTAATACTGTAGCTTGATTTTCTTCCTTTTTGAAATGAAATTAATTAATGTTTTATCTGTTTCATTGCGTTTTCCCCATTAAGACTGGTGTCTAGTTTTATTTATTAGTTCAATGGCTTTTTTATTTTCAATTTTATTAATCTCTCTTTTGACTTTTAGGATTTCTATTTTGGTGTTTAATTGGTATTTTGGCTATTTTTAATTTGTTATTTTTCTAATTTTTTGTCACATGCCTAATTCATTGATTTACTCTTTTTTATTTTATTGATGTATATGTTTAAAGACATAATTTTTCACTTAGGTACTAATTTGTCTGCATCTTATACATTTTATATCTCTTCTCACTGTTGTCATACTTTTCAGTGAAATTATTGATTATTTCTATGTTTTGTTCTTTGAAGAACTCATTCTTTAAAATTAGACTATTTAGTTTCCAATCAATTATTGATCTGTGTTTCCACGGGCTTTTATTAAATGTAATTTTATTGTATTATTATCTGAAAAGTACACATTTAATACTTCTGCTTTTCTGCATTTAACTGTGAGGTCTTTCTGCCCTCACATGGTCAAGTTTTCATGAAGATGTCATGTACAGCTGAGAAAAAGATACACTTCTTTCTATTCCCATTCAATTTTCTCTAGAAGTCTTTCTTGTCTAACTTTTCTAAGATTCTATTCAACTCTTTAACTTCTTTCTTATTTATTTTTGGTTACATTTATCTAGCTCTGAGAGGGGAAAGTTGAAGGCCTCCCACTGATATAGTTTACTGTCTCTTTCTTCTTGTAATTCATTTAACTTTTCAGTTAAGAATTTGGATTCTATGTCATTTGGTGCCTGTACATTTGGTACTGATATTACTTCATTGTCTATGGTTCCTTTTAGCAAGATGCATTTTCCTTACCTATCCATTTTGATTCATTCTATTTTTGCTTTTGCTTTGTCTGAGATCATGATTGCTATCTGTGCTTTTTTTTTTTACTTCAGTTGAAGCATAATAGATTCTGCCCAAGCCCCTTATTGTAACTTTGTGTGTGTTGCAAGTGTGTTCTTTGTAAATAACATATTATTCGATTATGGATTCTAATCCACTCTGCTATTGGCTTCTGTTTTATACATGAGTTCATCCCATTCTCATTCACAGTTATGATTACTAACTGCATTTCCCTCTGTCCTATTTTCTTCTGTTTATCTTTCTTTCTCTCTTTTTATCCTGTCCCTCTAAAGCCTGTTTTGCTTCTGATCATTGTCTTCTTTTATTTACCTTTCTTTTTTTTTTTATAACTTTTCCTTTCTCTTCCCTCCTAATTCTGTGTTGGGTAAGATAGATTTCTCTCATGTATTGAGTATGTATGTATGTATGTATGTATATATATATATATATATATATATATATTTCCCCTCTTTGAACCAATTTAGATATGAGTGAAATTTAAGCATTGCCCACTCCCTCCACCATTTTCCCCTCCATGGTAAAAGTTCTTCCTTGCTCACTTCTTTTATTTGAAATAATTTTCCTCCATTCTTCCTTTCCCTCCCCCCTTCTCCCAGGACATACCTCTTCCTTGCCTATCCAATTTTTTACACCATTGCAACATGAATGACTCACTCTTGCATCCTCTTTCTATGTAAAAATATTTTTAACTGCCCTGATTATGATAAAACTCTTAGAAGTTACATGTATCATCTTCCCCTATAGAAAAGTAAACAGTTAAACTTTATTGAGCCTCTTATGATTACCGTTTCATGTATCTCTTTTTATGCTTCTCTTGAATCTTATATTTGAAAGTCAAATTTTGTATTCAGCATTGGTCTTTTCATCAGGAATGCTTAAAAGTCTTCTATTTCATTAAATACTTTTCCTCTGAAGGATTATATTCAATTTTGTAGGGTAGATTATTTATGGTTGTAATTCCAAGTCTTTTGCCTTCTGGAACATCATATTCCAAGCCCTCTGCTCAGTTTATGTGGCAGATGCTAAATCTTGTGTGATCCTGAATATTTGAATAGCTTCTTTCTGGCTACTTGAAGTACAATCTCTTTGACCTCAGGGCTCTGGGATTTAGTTATAATATTCCTGGGAGTTTATATTTTGGGATCTACTTCAGGGAGTAATTGCTGTTTCTTTCTATTTCTCTTTCACTCCTTTTCATTAGGATATCAAAGCAGTTTTCCTTGATAATTTCTTGAAATATTATGTCTAGGATCTTTCTTTGATGATAGCTTTCAGATACTCCAATAATTCTTAAATTATCTCTCCTTGATCAATTTTCCAGGTCGGTTAATTTTCCAATAAGATATTTCACATTTTCTTCTATTTTTTTCATTCTTTTGATTTGATTTGATTTTTTCTTAATGTCTCATGGAGTCATTAGCTTCCATTTGCCTAATTCTAATTTTTAAGGAATTGTTTTATTCGATGAGCTTTTGTGCTTTTTTCCTATTTGGTCAATATTGCTTTTTAAGGAGTTATTTTCATTAGTGAATTTTTGTACTGCTTTTTCTATTTGGCTAATAGTTTTTAAGGTGTTATTTTTTATCATTTTTGTGTCTTTTCATTTTAACCAAGCTATTAATTATCTCCATAATTTTCTTCCTTTGCTTTTATTTCTTTACCTATTTTTTTCTTCTACCAGTCTTACTTAATTTTGAAAATAATTTTTAGCTCTTCCAGGAATTCTTGTTGGTCTTGTAATCAATTCACATTTTTTTTTCTTTGAGGCTTTGCTTGTAGCTGTTTTGACTTCATTGTCTTCTTCTGAGTTTGTGTGTTGATATTCCCTATCATCACAGTAGATTTTTAAGGTTGGGTTGTTGTTGTTGCTCATTTTTCCATGCTATTTCTTGATTTTGAACTTTATGTTACAGTTGGGATTTGTTCTCTTTGTGGGAGTGAGGGTGACAATGTCTCAAGCTTCAGAGTTTTTCACACTGCTATTTTCAGACCTAGTTCTGTGGGTTTAGATGTTTTCAGTGCTTCCAAGGTGGTGTGATCTGGAGAGTGGTATAATCACTATCTATCTGGTCTTTATATCCCTTACTCAGGAAGGGTCCCTGATCCCTTGAGATTACAATTGTTACTGATACTCAGGGCCCATGCTCCCTTGGGAGTGGAAGTGATAATGTTCCTCAGGGTCCCTGAATCTTGGGACCAAAAGGGATACTGACCCTCAGGGCACTTTGACTAAAATTGATCTTCTTTAATTTTTAAAATTTTATTTTGTAAAAAAAATTAATATTTTATTTTTCCTCAGTTACATATAAAAACAATTTTTAACATTTGTTTTTGAAACTTTGAGTCCCAGTTCTTTCCCTTTCTCCCTTTTCACATACCTCATTAAGAGGGCAAGAAATTCGATATAGATTATACATGTGTAGTCATGCAAAACATTTCCATATTTGTCATGTTGTAAAAAGAAAACATAGAACGCACTCCCCCCAAAAAAACCCTCAAGAGACACAAAGAAAACAATAAAAATATGCTTCAATCTGTATTTAGACACCATCAGTTCCTTCTCTGGGGATGGATAGCAGTTTTCATCATAAGTCCTTCAGAGATGTCTTGGATCATTGCATTGCTGAGAATAGCCAAGTCATTCATGGCTGATCATCTTGCAAGGCTGTTGTTACTTTGTGCACAGTACATTTCACTTTGCATCAACCCATGTAAGTCCAGGTTTTTCTGAGAGCATCCTGCTCATCATTTCTTGTAGCACAATAGTATTGCATCAGAATCACATATTATAATTTGTTCAGCCATTCCCTAATTGATGGCTATCCCCTCACTTTCCAATTCTTTGCCACCAGAAAAGAGCTGCTATAAATATTTTTATGCATAGAGGTCCTTTCCCTTTTTTAAATCTCTTTTGGGATACAGACTTAATAGTGGTATTGCTAGGTCAAAAGGTATGCAGGATTTTATAGCCTTTTGGGCATAGTTCCAAATTGCTCTACAGAATGGTTGAATTAGTTTGTAACTCCACCAACAGTTCATTAATGTCTCATTTTTCCCACATGCCCTCCAACATTTGTCATTTACCTTGTAATAGGTGTGAGGTAGTAATTCAGAATTGTTTCAATTTGCATTTTGCCAACAAATAGTGAGTTAGAGCATTTTGAAAGTACTATTCTTTGCCTGTGAACTATGATCCACAAGTGCTTATTATAAGCAATGATGTTTCCAAACATTGTCTGATCCTACATAAGTGCTAGCACAGGGTCCCCTTTACTCTCTTTCTGAACAGTTGTCAGGTCTTTTGACTGTCTCTGCCTTGAAAGTTCCTGAAGCACTTGGTCCCACCACTGGTATTTTATCCACATGGGTTCTGACTCAGCCTTCACCTCTGTGTCACAGATATTTTTCTGACCTCCTAAGTTGTCTTGGGCTAAAAGAATGTCTTACTTTGACCTTTTTTTGTCTCTTACACTCCAGAATTCAACTTGAGGTATCATTTTAAGCATGTTTAGAAGGCAATATTGGGAGAGCTCATCTGTGTACTTTCTCTACTCTGCCATCTTGATTCTACCCCTTTAAATTTCCTATAATCTCTAAACTATGTGGCATGAGAAGCTTCAAAAATATAATGCCTTGATAGATATAAGAATAAGATGTAAAAATATAGATATAAGAACTTAATAAAAAATTAAATATAGGATCATAGATTTAAAGGGCAAGTCTGAGCTTGCCTCAAATAAAACCCCAAGGGGCTAAATGGCTTGCCTAGGATCCAATAGCTCGAAAGTACCTCTGGGGTGGGAATCATACTTAAGTCTTCTGGTTCATCCAAGTCCATCACGTGATCAATATACCACATGATCCTGTCACCTAATAGAGTTATTCTGAAGATGTTGTCAGTGAGGATATAGATGAGCTTATAGCCTAATGCTCATTGACTTTAAAAAAAAAAATAGTCATTTTAGTGACATGCACAATAGTCTACAGGTCAATAATCAGAAGAAAAAAATAATATCATTGACTTGTCTTTTGTTTTTATTTGAGAGAGAGAGAGATTAGGTAACAGACAATAAGCATATATAAGCATCTACTCTGTGCCAGGATACTAAGCAGTACTAAGCAATGGTGATGCAAAGCAAGACAGAAGACAGTCATTCTTCTCAAGGAGTTCTTTCTAATGGGAGAGATGACACACAAACAATTAAGTACAAGCAAGCTATTATACATATAATTTGAGATAATCAATAAAAAAGCATTAAGGTGGGTTGGAAAAGACTTTTCAGATAATATAGGATTTTAGCTGGGAATTGAAGGAAGCATGGAAGACAGGGATTATCAGAGGAGGAGGGATAGAATCCCAGGCATGAGGAACAGTGAGTAAAAGTGCCCAGAGTTAATACATGAAATGTCTTGTTTGAAGAAGACTGAGTAGGTCATTGTCATTGGGTCACAGAGTAAAAAGCTAGCCAATAAGATATAAAAAGACTGGAAAGGTAGAAAAGGGCCAAGTTATAAAGGGCTTTGAATGACCTAAAATAAGTCTTATAATATGACCCAGGATATGATAGGGAACCATTGGAATTTATTGAATAGGGTGGTGACATGGTAAGATTTATACTTTAGGAAGATCACTTGGTAGTTGAGCAGAGTATGAATTAGATTGGGGATAGATTTGAGACAGAGAGAGACCAACCAGAAGTCTATTTCAATAGTCCAGGTATGAGGTGATTGGCCTGAATCAGGGTAGTGGTGGTGTTAAAGTACAGAAGTTATAAAGGTAAAATTGATGGTACTTGGCAACAGATTGGATGTAGGGGTAGAGAGTGAGGGTCCTTGATAATACCTAGGTTGGGAGACTGGAAGAATCATGATGCCCTTGAGAATAATAGAGAAGTTTGCAAGAAAGGAGGATTTAGGTGAAAGATGATATATTCAGTTTTAGATACATTGAATTTAAGATGTCTGCAGGACATACAGTTTGAGATGTTAAATAGGCAGTTGAGGTTGGCACTTAAGACCAGAAAATCATCAGCACAGAGATGATTATCGAACCATGGGAGCTGATAAGGGACTAGCTATAGAGCAAGGGTTGGAAAACTATGATCCATGAGAAAAATTAAACCTGTTGTCTGTTTTGTAAAACTAAGAATGTTTTTGGTTTTTTGCATTTTCTTTTTTATATTGTAAAAACCATTCTTAGTTCCTGAGCCATACAAAAACAGAAACCATAAATTGCCTGGAGAAGAGAAGAGGTCCCAGCATAGAGTGCTAGAGGATACTTACCTTTAGCAGGCATGCATGAAGATCCATTAGAAGAGGCAGGAGAAGATAGGTAAGAGAAGAACCAGGATAGAATAGTGCCACAAAACCTAGAAAAGAGAATGTTGAGGAGAAAAGGGTGCGCAATAGTGTCAAAGGCTGCTGAGAGGTCAAGAAGGATGACAACTGAAAAAAAGAAGGCCATTAGGTTTGGCAATTAAGAAATCATTAGTAACTTTGGAGAGAGTGATTTCAGTTGAATGATGAGACCAGACTTTGGATTATAGATAGTTAAGTAGAGAGAAGAAAGGAAATGGAAGCACCTAGTGTAAACTGCCTTGTTGAGGAGTGTGTCACAAAAGGGAGAAGAGATATGGGATGGTAGCTAGTGGGAATGGACAAATAAAATGATGTTTTTTTGGGAATGGGAGAGATATGGATGTATTTTTAGATAGTAAGAAAGTAACCAGACTAGAAGAGATTGAAGTGAGGGTGGTTATGATGTAGGAGACAATCTGCTGGAGGAAATAGGATGGAAAGGAATGACTTGTGCATGAAGTTTACCTTGGTAAGGAGAATGGCCACCTCCTCTTCTGTGAGACTGGGCTGGGGATGTTAATGCTGTTGCTGTTGATGATGATGATTATGATGAAGATAGCAAACATTTACATAGTATTTTAATATTTGCAAAGTAATTTACATTCATTATCTCATTTGCTTCAAAGAGAATGTTCTTTGTTCCCAAAATTTACAGACAAAAGATGAAGTTTCTGGCAGTTTGGTTGCAAAAAATTAATATTGTGGACAATTTTTGAGAGTTAAGATTTGGGTCTGCTTTCCCTTTATGCCTATTACCATCAGAAAACAAAGAAGGAACTGTGAGATCTGATCTGCAGTCACAAATCAAACTGGAAATTTTTAACAAAAGCAGTTTGTGTAGTGAGAATCAAAGCATCAATGGTAATATGTACTGACAAAGGACTGTGTTTTTTCCTCCCTCCCTCCTCTCTCCCTTCTTTGGACAGAAAGCTGTTGCATAACAATAAAAATAGGACCCTTTGAAGTCCTGAAAGACAGCCTTGCCTAAACTTGATAAGCAAATTCAATGCCTTTATCATCTTGACTAGTTTTAAAATTTAAATTGTAGTTCAAATTAAAAGGGCCTTGTTCAATGGCTGAGCTCCTGTATTCCCCCTCTCCAGCCTCATACAAACAGTTCTATGCAACCAACAGTCCCTTTTATAAGGTACTTTTCTTGGGGAAACTAATACTTTCTGCCTTTCAATGTCAGCTTGTTTAGGTAAGGGAGTGTCCAGAGAAAGAAGAATCTCTGGAAAATGTTTTCCTTCTTCCCAGTCCCTAAATGGCACCAAGGATGAACTAGTAGGTATGAACAGTGAAATCAATAAAATAAGGAAATTAATCAAACAAATATTTATTAAACATGTAATAGAGGAAATACATTGATAAAGTTTACAGAGCACTTTCTTTCCAGTAGTTAGTATGAGCATCATTGTCCCCATTTTAGTTATAATAAGCATCATCTAGTACAGACCTGTACAACTTGTAAACTTCTGACCATAGATAGGTTAGATTAGAGACAGACTGATGATGTTTGGTTGCTACAGGTTATGTGACAAACAGGAAAGTGAGTAGTGGAAATCCTACCTTTTTCAGGGGCCACCAGAAATCCTGTGGGAGGCTGCAAGCAGACCATGGGCTATATGTTGTTCAGGCCTGATCTAGTAGTTAGTTTACATAGTTTATAAAAGAGGAAACTGACTTAAATGGAGATTAAGCGGTTTGTCCGAGATCTCAAGACTTCTAAATCTTAGAGATAGGCCTTTAGCTAACATCTTCTGACTCCAAGTCTCATTTAAATGTCTCAGGTTGATTCTCATGCTATGTTCAAGCACTGTACAGGACACAAAGAAAAAAAAGTTTCTGCCTTCAAGGCACTTACTGCACAGTCATGGAAATAGGACATATATACTATACATAAAAAAAATATCCTTTTGCACTGCCTGTCCCATATGCCTAGAATATATTCCCTCCACATTCATCTTGGCTTCCTTTAAGATTCGGCTAAAGCTGGGACTTTCTACAAAGGGTTTTTGCTCAGCTTCTAGTGTTTCCTGCTGAAACCTATGGTTGTCTGCATCTGTTTTGTATGTAAGAGTAGGAGGGTCTACCATATCCTGATTTTAAAAGGAAGCCAGACTTCTAGAATGAATCAGTCAAAGATTTAAACCAGGAGTGAACAAGTTCCAAATAACTCTATTCAATCAATCAATTAATCACAAGTATAAACTAGATGTGAATACAAGTCCTTCATTAATTTGGGAGAATTAAAATATGTTGATCATTGCATGAAATTAGATCAGACTGGAAATGTATTAGGGTTGGTCAAAACAATCACTTCTTTCCAAATCCAAAATCACTTCTGGATCTATGTATTTTCCATTAATCCAATTGAGAAATGCAGATTTCTGCAAGAGCATTCCTATAAGAATTCTGGAGCTTGGCCAGGTTAGTGGTGGTTCAATGAGTTTCGCTTTGCAGGTAGGATGTGATCCAGGATTGGGTTCTCTTTTCTGATTTCTCATTGTAGCTATTATTGGCCTGAAAGTTGGTTAAAGAGACAAAAGCTAGGTGATAAGTAAATTCATATTGTTTTATTCCCTTAAGTTAGCAGCATGTAACTAACATGTTACATGGAGGCAGAGCTTTAACTCTGACTGCTTCAAGCAATTTTTGGAGGACATTTAAACACTGACTCAGGATGTCTGTGTTACTCAGTTTTATGGACTCCATATGTTTAACCAGAGCATGAGAAAGGAAATTTAAATAAGATAGGCAAATGTCAGATCCAGAATATCTGTGTTTCCTTTACCACCATCAAGGTAGTGTCTGGGTTAAAGGCGCCTTAGTGGTCATAAACATAAAAATGCTCTTGGTCAGCTTTAGCTCTTGACACAGGAAGGGGCAATCTCAGTTCACTCAGGAAGAAAAGATTTATTCAGGTTTTTGGTCCTTATTAGGGCTCAATTGATCTTAAATGATTATCACTATGTTCCTTGAGCAACAGGGGTAGATGGCAGCGACCTGGGACATGCCAGACACACTGGAAAAAGGCAGAGTCAGGACTCTACATGGGGACTAAACACCAATAGGGAGCTAAACCTAAGGTAATCTTCATGAGAACTACATGGAGGAAGAAAAGGACTTCTAGCACTGAGGTAGCAGCGAGTCATTCTTTGAATCTTTTGTATAATTTTGTGGAAAACATCTGACTGAAGATGACTTTGTTTCCATTCCCAGACTCATGAATCGACTAAGGCTCACCAAACATTATCACTCCCAGCTTCTGACTATTTTGCAAATGTCCTAAACTCCCCTTTAAAATTCCCAAGTTTTCTCTATGAATCTTTGTGCCGGTCGCACCGTGCACTCTCGTCCTATAAGGAGCAGGCTGCCAGGGTCATACTACTTACCAGTCTTCGGTGCCCACCCGGATAAACACAGAGACAAGCCGATCAGGAGGTGCAGACACTCGAGCTTTATTCAGAGGCCATCACAGCAAGGCCAAGCAGGAAAGCAAGAGCAAGAGAGCAGGAGCAAGAGAGCGCGCTCCGATCCCTACTGTCCCTTAAGTACCTTCTTTGTCCCTCCTCCTCAGCCCGCCCACTAGTGACTCGTTGCAGGATCAGATACCGAAAGGGGATGTCTGGGATTAGTGCTGCACCTAGGGAGAGGACGTGACGTAGGAGGCTAGGACCGGATACAGGAAGGAGACGTCTGGGGTTAACGCTGCACCTAGGGAGAGGACATGACAAAGAAAGCTCGTTCTCTGCCGTCCCACTCCCACGAGGCACAGCCCCCTGCCTCAGGAGCACATGCTCCGGTTACTTCGTAATATCTTGTTCCTACCCCATCTTGTCACAATCTTCATGTGGCAGTAGCCAACATCAGACAATCCCTCACAAATCTTCAGTAGTTACATAAAAGAAAACCACTTACCTTGTGAAACAATGGAATGTCCCAACTCCCTTGCATTTGTAATCCCTCTCCCTCTCCCTCTCTTCTAATACTTCATAAGAACCCCAAATCCAGTCCCCTCAGTGGGCTCCCTAGCACTTGCTGCTACATGGAACCCCATTTGCAGCTCCTTGCCCCAAATAAAGATCATAATTTTTGCCATACTGAATATCTTCTTATTAATTCAAGCTGACACAATACAGGAAAAAACCCATTCTTACATTTCCATTCTAAGTCCTCTAGCAGATTTTACATATGAGACTTAATGTGAGACAAATTAAATTACATGAGAACTACAAACACTTAAGGTTAGGTTTCCCTTAGAAAACTTAAAAGTGGAAATAATCACCATCTGGGGTCCTGAGCCACTGATGGGAATGAGAGTGGCTTTAAAATTGCACTCACTATTGGAGTACCTTGTATGTATGTACACACATCATCTTCCCTGTTAGAATGGAAGTTCCTTTTAGGCAGGCAGGGACTGGTTCACTTTTGTCTTAGTTTCTCCAGATTTTGCAGTTTCTGGCACATGGAAGTGGGGTGTGTGTGTGTGTGTGTGTGTGTGTGTGTGTGTGTGTGTATTTTTAGTTAACAGATTGATTACAGTGAGTAGTATAAATAAAAGAAAGTTTAAAGGAAGAAAAGATCATCACATGTTGTGAGAGAGACTCTAGGAAGGAGCCAGGACTTGATTTTCATCTTGAAGAATTAGTAAAATTTGGACTGTGAAGAGGAATGCAAAGATCATGGGGAGACAGAGAAAACAGTTGCCAGTGGTTGGAGGGTGGTGGGCAGTGAACAGACTCGTTTCACTGCCATGGATGGCTCATGGTGAGGTTTAGAGATAACTACCAACGTATTATTTTAGGAAGGTTACATTTAGTCTTGGGGATGATTTCAAGGGCCTCCATGGTTCTGGTTCCAATCTTGTTTTTTTTTCTTATCCTTAGTGTTTAGCACAGTGCCTGGAATATAGTAGACCCTTAATAAATGTTTATTGATTGACTAACACCCAGTATTCTTTTAAATTCTCAACAGTAACACTCTATATATTCCTTTTATTTCAGCTCTTTCTTCTTCTAGATTCATTTTCCTGATGGATAATTTCCTCCTGATTATACTGACTTCTTGCATCCATTGCATCCATCCCCTCCTAATACAGGGGTTTGCACGTAATGGCATTAATAAATGTTAGCTTAATAAATGATTATTGAATTGAGTTGAATTTAAAGGAATAGAATCCTGTGTCAAATAGCTAGAAACCCTGGGGAAGAAAGGGAGCAATAGGTATTGACCAAGCCCTATCCTGGGATATAATGATGAGTACTTGAGAGTTTAGGAACTCTGAAATTCTTATCTTTGTGCAGAGATACATTTACTTTCCTCACATAAGGGCTCACAAACCCATTTAAACACAAATTTGGTTTGCTCTGGAATGCAAAGTTACTCACACAGTCAAACCCAAAGAGACTCAATTTCTTTTACATTTTTATACAAAATGCAAGCACAGTATATCATAATATTTTGAGTCATCTCTTGAGGTTTGCTTAAGAGTCCTGCATTGCGAAGGGTTCCTTAGAGTTCTGAAGTTTAAGGCTATGGGCTTCACGTCTTAATTTCTTTTTTCAGAGTCAGACATAGAACAATCTTAAATCTCACAACCATGAACCTAGAAGTACAAGTGAAAAGCGCATCCATAGCTACTTCTGGGAGTTTGTAAATTTTCAGTGCTTCCAAGGTGGTGTGATCCCAGGGAGAGATGGAGTCTCCTGGTCTATCTTCTATTCCTTATCCAGGAAGGGCCCCTGATCCTTTACAGCCACAAGCATCATTGATCCTTAAGGCCCCTGCTTCTTTGTGACCACAACTGCTAGCATTCCCCTTTATCCCAGAACTGTGACTTGAAATTGCCTGTGGGCAATGGAAGTGCCAAACAGCATCTGGTTCTGCATTCAGTGCCAGCACAGGAGTCTTCTGTAAGTTCCTCCTGACCAGGTTTCCAATCCCTTGCTGTCTATACTGAGAGCTGTTGAAGCTGCTTCTGTTTCTGTTGCCACCACCAAGTCCTATCACTGTTGTTGCATCCACCGGGGCTCTGGGACAGTTCTCGTGCTGATGTCACTGACCTCTCCTTTTACCCCTAAGTTGTCCTCAGCTGGAAAAATGTCTCACCCTGAACTTTTGTTGCCTGAATTCAATCCAGAATTCAATTTGAGCCATTATTTTAAAGTTGTTTAGAGGTGAATATTGGAAGGCCTGGACTGTAGTGCTTCCTCAATTCTGCCATCTTGGCTCCTCCTCCTCTTGAGTTAATTCTTGAAGAGATCTAGGGACTTCAAGAGGCAGTTCCAAGCATGGTGGAGAGCATGTGACAACATATGGCATTATTGAACACCCTGTCCTCTTATCTCTTCTTTCTCAGTTTCCTTTGCTAGATATCCCATATCCTCCCGCTAATTGTAGGTAAACTCCAAAGTTTTGCCCCAGACCTGATTTCTTCTGTCTCTATATTCTCAGTAACCTCATCAATATCTCTGTGTTTAAGTATCATCCCAAGGCACATGACTTCCAGGTCTATACAGTCATACCTTGAGATATGCCTATTTGGGTTACAAGTATTCAATTTAATGAAGATTATGATTTGTAACCCAGTTTTCAGCTTATGAGGGTTCTTTCACATCTGAGAACTAATTTATATATATTTTTTCACTATAAAGCATTGGAACACCCTAAAGTGACAGGCACAATGAACTTCTTCACAGTTGGGAAGATGTATACTACATCACAGTTGTATAGTTGATGAGTGTTACATGAGGTTGTCCTCTCAGGGTATCTGGAGTTTATTAGTTTATAATAGTGATAATGTCATGTTACATGATCCTAAAATAAAGTGAAAGTGATTCTTCTATTGACTCTCTTGCCTACTCTTCTCATCTTTCCATATAATGTTAATTTATTCAGTGTGATATCATTTACATTGTTTTTATTGATTTCTTAGTAGATGCTGGACATAGGAAACACCAAACAATACCTTAAAGAACAAATTTTGCTGCATTTTAACAGAGGAAAAGACTTATTAACATGGGAGCTGTCCTTGAATTAGCTGTCTGTGTACAGTCAAACCAAAGTCTGTACTCATCAGAGCTGAGTTCAGAATTTGTCCAAAAAAAGAAAGGAGTTATGAAGGGGAGTGGGGAATGTCATTTATTTAAAGTGACTTAATCTTGAATTATTTAAACAAGTTACTGAAATTATTTTAAAAGGGAAATGGGCAGCAAAAATGGCATTGACTATAATTTTAGCCTGAGTTCTTTATAGAATTTCTCTACATCCTTACCCTTTTCAATAGATGTTAAAGGAGCAGGTAGTATGGTTACAGTAAAAAGTAGTGACTTTGAAGTCAGAGGACCTGGCTTTACATCTTATCTTTGTTGCTTACTACCTATGTGGCCTCTGGTGAATCTCTTAATTTCTCATGGCCTCTGTTTCCTCCTTTGTCAATTTAAGATCTTAGACTAGATGGCCTTTAGGGCCTTTTTGAGCTCTGAATTGATTTTCCTGTTATGACTGAGTTCCCTTCAAGACTGAGCGAAAATCTTACCTTCTGCAAGAGGCCTTTCCCACTACTACCCCTACCCCTTAACTCCCATTTACACAGTATACATGTTTTATGTGTAAAGTTGTTTGCTTGTTTTCTTTCCTATGAGAATGTGAGCTTCTTGAGAGCAAGGAATGTGTTTTTGCCTGTCTTTGTATTCCTCTATACTTAGTGCAGTGCTTAGCACACAGTAAGTTTTTAATAAATGGATAATGATGATAATGAAGATTTTGATGATATTCAAATACAGTTAACAAAAAAAAAATAAATATTCTGAGATACCAGGTTAAGAACCTCTGACTTAAAATATGGCTTATAGACAGCTTAAAAAACTTTGATTTCTAATGCCTTTATCCGTGTTCCTTCATTGTCACTGAAAAAGTACCAAGTACCTACATAGACTGGGTTACACTTTTTTGTTAGTTTGTTTCATGGGTTTCCATAACTAAAGAATTCATTACTTAGTTGCCAGTGTACTTGTGATAAACCTTTCACCTTCAACAATTTTTATCTAGATAACCACAATAATCTTCTAATCTAATCTAAACAGGGATTCTTAACCTGGGTTATGAACCTTGAACAATGCATTTTGATAACTATATTTCAAGACAATTTGTTTCCTTTGCAATTCTATGTATTTTTTTACTTAAAATATTATTCCAAAGGGTCTTTAGGCTTCATCAAAATGTCAAAAAGTTCCAAGACACACAAAAAGGTTAAGAATCTTTGTTTTAAGTAGTCTTCCATCTGACCTGTCTCCCTTCCAAATCATAACATAACCCAATTACTCTTCTTACAATATTGCCTTGAGCACCTTTAAAAACCTCCAATGACTCTTTAATGTATCAAGCTTTTTAGCCCAACATAGCAGGGTCCTTCACAATTGGCTTATTCATCTCTTCCTTTTTTTTCTCTTCCAGCAGCAATCTGCTCTAGCTAAACTGGTCAATTTTTAAACAAATCTTCTGCTATACTTCTTCTGTCTGTGCCCCTTCTCTCAAGTCATTCCATCTTCGTAGCTTGATCACTCTCTCCTTCTATCCATGTCTTATTTTTCTTCTGAGGGTTAACTGAAGTCCTACATCTTCCCATAAGTCTTCTGTCTTGCTTTGGTGATTACTTCCTCCTCTGAACTAGCTCACATGACCTTGTTCCCCTCCCCTGCCCTCATCCTTGTTGGTAGTCCTCTCCCAAATTAGACTTAAGTCCCTTGAAGGTGGGCATAATAGGTTATACCTCTTTCTATACTTCTTTTTATTTCAAAGCTTAGTGTAATAAAAATCCTTCGTAATGTCATTTGGGGTTTTCTTGGCAAAAATACTAGAATGCTTTGCCATTCCTTCTCCAGCTCATTTTACAGATGAGGAAACTGAGGCAAACAGGGTTAAATGGCTTACCCAGGGTCACACAGCTACTAAGTACCTGAGGCCAGATTGGAACTCAGAAGATGGGTCTTCTTGACTCCAGGCCCGGTATTCTATCCACTGTGCCACTTACGTGCCTTGTAAGGAGATAGTAACCTTTAAATATTTCTGACTGCAAACTTCTGATAAGCAGGAGCTCCTTATCAAAACCCTTTATTCTTCTATATCTCCTTCCTCTCCCCACTCTCTAGCGTGGTGCTCTGGACAAATGATTGTTATAACACCCTATAGCCTTGTCTTCAATAGGAAGGAAGAAGACTCAATATAGTACCAGAGAGCCTTGATTCAAACCTGGCTCATCCATAGAGCTTGTGTGATATGAAGGAGGTCATTTAACCTCTCTCGTCTTCAGATTCTCAATCTGTAAAAGCAAGAGTTTTTAATGATCCCTGGAGGTCACTTTTAGCTCTAAATGCTGTGATTCTCCTATGCTTCATATTTTCATAGGATACAGATGAACTTCAAGCGTTCTACTCTTTTTTAGTTGAATATGAGAGATTCAAAAATTTGGGGAAGGGCTACAACACTCAAAGAAATGACTTGAAATTAGTGTACAAATGTATTTTGATCCATAAAGACAATTTAACTTGAGGTGTCACCCATGCATATCTTCTTGAAACAGATTTGATTGTGGGTAAATTCTCTAACAGGCTGTATGGTTACATAGAGTTTTGTACTTATTAAGAGTAAAATACTTTTTTTTTTTTAAAAGACGAGCATTGGGTCCAATTTTAACATTCAATGAAGACCAATATGGTGTTCCTAAAGGATAAAGTCTAATTATTTCATTCTCATGCTCAATAAGTTCCATTTGCTCCCTATTTCCTCTACGATCACATCCAAACTACTTTATTTTTTATTATACAATATTCCATTTTCTTTTTTGGTAGAACTAAATTGGCCTTCTTGCTGTTTCATTCAAATGACATTCCACCTTCCATCTCGATTTTTGTACATTCCCGTACTTGGAATCTATTCCCCCTTCACCTTTATCTTTTTGAATTTCTATTTTCCTTGAAAGCATACATCAAAAGTTATCTTCTACACAAGGCCTTTCTTAATAGCCGCCCCCCCAGCTGCTAGTGCCACCAAAAATGATCATATACACATAATTTATAGCTGTGTGTTTATATGTATGAGCAGCTAGGTGGCACACTGGACAGAGTGCCAGGCCTGGAGTCAGGAAGACTTATCTTTATAAGTTCAAATCTGTCCTCAGACTCTTACTAGCTGTGTGACCCTCTTTGCCTCAGTTGCTCATCTGTAAAATGAGTTGGAGAAGGAAATGGCCAACTACTCCAGTATCTTTGCCAAGAAAACTCCAAATGGGGTTACAAAGAGTCAGACATGACTGAAAAATGACTGAATAACAATAAATTTAATAATATGGTGACATGTAGATATTGTTATCATTTCAGTATGTGATAATTTTCATGGCAGCTGCTGGAATCCCTACGTTATGTAAAACAACTTGCACTATAGGATTTGTTTCTGCAGCTATTTCTGGAGGCCCTGGTATAGAAGAATAGGTGGAAGGAATTGAGTACAGTTAACTTTGAGAAAAATACATTTTAGAGTGGATATTTTATCTGTCTCTTTGTACTGGAAGGACAATCATATGGAAAAAGGATTAGAATTGTTCTGCTTGGTCCCAGAGGAGAGAACTAGGAACAATGGGGGGGAGCTGCAGAGAAGCAGATTGAGGTTCAACATAAGGGAAAAAAATGCCTCATGCTTAGAGCTCTGTAGAAGTGAAATGGCCTGCTTTGGAAGAGGGCAGATTCTGCGTTTCTGGACACTTTTTATTATGGGAGGAATGATTACATGTTAGGGATGGTGGAGAAGCAATTTCAGCTGAGGCTGGCCCAAAGCTGGGCTTTGATCGGATTGTCTTGGAGCACTCTTCAAGCTCTGAGATTCTATGTGAGTGATCCCTGGTTCTGCCACCTGTGGGACATTGCAAAAGTCACTTAAATTTTGTGAGCCTTAATTTAGTTTCCTTATCTGTAAAAGGATGGTGATGATATTTGTGTTGTGAAGAATGTGCCTTGTTTATTCTTTGTGATTCCATTTAGGGTTTTCTTGGCAAACGTATTGGAGTGGTTTGCATTACCTTCAATTATAAACTATAATGTACCATATTATGTTTCTTTTTTCTTGTTTTTTTTTTTCTGGTGTGTGTGTGTGTGTGTGTGTGTGTGTGTGTGTGTGTGTGTGTGTGTGTTTGTCTTTTAGTATTTCTTTCAGGTCCTGTCCTGTAATTTCATGTGTATGGGGAACTTCTACTCTGAAAAATTCTTTCCCTAACAGCTCTACAATTTGTCTCTAAGGTAAAATCTTAGTTTTCTGGGAGGCCTCTGGGGGATTAAAAGATATACCTTTAAAAGATGTAAAAGATGGCATTACCACTGAGCCAGTATTTATCAGAGGCTAGACTTGAAATCAGGTCTTTCTAACTCTTAGAACAACCCTCTATGCATTATACAATAAAGCCTTATTAGCTATGCCTATAAATAGCCTATGTATCTGTATCTACATAGATATGATAATAATTGTAGTAATAATAGCTGACATTTATATTGCACTTTTAGGTTGGCAAATCATTTTGCTTACATAATTTCATTATCTCATTTGACCAGCATGTTTTATTTACATAGACAAACAGATATAATTATCTATCTCTTACTCTCCCCCTTTCCTCCTCCTTTCTTCTTTTTCTCTCTCCTCCTTCCCTCCCTTCCTATCTTTTTCAGGATTCAGTGTATAATGTTGCTTCTGAGAATGAAAAGGGAAGAAAAGCAGGGCTCCTGATGAAGCAACAGAAAACAAGATTACTTGTTCAAAGTCAAAACAGTATGTCCTTTGGAGAGGCTGTTTTTATTGTCTTTGTTAGGAAATGAGCAGGCATGCTCCTTTCTCAGAGCCCATGGTGTTTTGGTTCTACCAGAGGTTTTGTTGTTATAATGGTTTCACTGCAGCAGTTGAACTAGAAATAGCAAGTGTAAGAAATGACATCACCCTTCTCTGTAACAGAGCCAACTGCAAGATTCTAGTCACATCAAGAGTCCTCGGGGCTTTAGTTATATGCCAGATACCTATGTATGTTAACCCTTCTCGTCCATGTCAGTATAAGTCTGCACAAATGGATATTTGTATTGCTGCTCTTGACACCCGTATGGTCCCTTCCATCATCTCCTCCCTACTTTCCACCCAACCACTACCCACAAAGGAATATTTTGTATTTCTGATACCAAAAGTTTTTTTTTTTTTGCCCTAACTCCATTCCAGTCCATCTTCCATCAGCTATCAAAGTGACCTTTCTAAAACACAGGTCTGGCCACCCTTCCCCTCCAATTTGATGATGTCCTATTGCCTGTAGGGTCAAATATAAAATCCTCTTGCTTTTAAAGCATTTTCTAGCCCGACCCCTTCCTAGAAAGAACTTTTAGTCATCTTATACCTTACTCTCCTCCATGTACTTTGAAATCCAGTGACAATGGCTTTCTTGCTGCTCTTTGCACACAGTATTCTATCTCTCAGCTCTGTGAATTTTTACTAGTTGTCCCCCATGCCTGGAATTCTCTCCCTCCTCACTTCTGCCTCCTGGGTTCCTTAAAGTCTCTGCTAAAATCCTTCTGCAAGAAGCCTTCTCACAAGAATGATCACTAGAATTTAAAATTTCTCACCACAAATTGAAATAGAAGAGAACATTTGCCCAACTCATCTTGGACCTTGTCCCCTCTCTCCCCCTCCTTTCCACACTTCACAAGCTGTCACATAATGTGAAATTCTATATTAACATAGCTTATTTATTTATTTATTCATTTAGTCATTTGTGTGTTTATTTTTAATAATGGGTCTTTTTCTCTCATTCAGGTTGTCAGTGCAGCGACTAGTTATAGGCCTTATCTTTATGCTGATCACCATGATAGTGTTAACCTGCTCCATTTCTGATCTAGGCTAGCTTCCCTCTCTTTAGGCAACCCAGTGGAGGCTGATTTCTGGGGAGTTCAGCATACTGACACAGTGCAAAACTTGGAGCATGATAGGCTTAACCCACTTTAACTCTGAACTCCCCTGCTCAAGAATTCTGTGAACCTCAGACTTCCAAGTAGTTGGGATTACAGGCATCCACCTTCACATAATGCTTAGTAATGAAACATATATATTTTCTTACTAAATAAAATTATTTCAAGTCTGAGAGGGCATGTTTCCTAAGAATCCCAAAGCCTGTTAAAATGTTCAGTTCATATCTCCACGAGTATCCAGGAGTAGGAAACCTGTGGCCTCAAGACCACATGTGGCCCCTTGAGGTCCTCAAGTGCAGCCCTTTGACTGAATCCAAAGGATTTATTCTGTGAAGCTTGGATTCAATCAAAGGAATACACTTGAGGACCTAAAGTGCCACATGTGAATTTATGGCCACAGGTTCCCCACCCCTGGCTATCTTGTGAATTATCTGTGTTCTGGGGAATGATGTCTTACTGAATAAAGAATTTTCATAAGACTTAGGAATCAAGGATGAAAAGCTAGATAGAATCTCAGAGGTCATCTCATTCAATCTCTACATTTTATAAATAAGAAAAATGAAGTCAAAGAAAATTAAGAGATTTACTCAAGTTCACTCAACATATATCTGAGACAAGATTTGAATCCAGAGCCTTTGTATGGAATTCTCTCCACTCTAACATTCTCTACCTTCCATAATATTGTTGGGTATAGTGAAAGATCCTTCTTTATCTTCATCCTTCTCTCTGTTTTTATTTGGACAAAGAGTGCAGGCTATGGAGTGAGGGAAGAGCAAAAGTGAAGAAAGGGGAAATATTGTTTTCCAAATATTTCCTTTGAATTTTTTGTTTGTTTTCTCCTAACTGTTTAATTGATTCAATTTTTGCCTTTTCAAGTTCTGTACATTGTAGACATTCAGTACTTTGGGATAATGTGTCCCAGAAAAGAGTTTCCACTTAATGTTTATTAAAAATAAACCAAAGTACCTTGATTCTCTACTGTGTTTCTGCTCTCTTCTTCTTTTTTTTCCCCTAAATCATCCATAGATGATGTCCCACTTCTGTTGAATGAACACAAATCACTGGGGCCTCATTGTAAATGAAAAACACATAATGACAAAAGTCCTAGTGAGATATTCCAAACTGTCAGGGAGAGGGAGTGACCATTGTTGGTGATGAAATGATGGAGCCAAATGTCTTTTGTTTTGTGATCCATTTGGCAATTATAGTAATCTAATAGATCACTATGGATAGCAAGGTGACTCAATGGATAGAATGCTGGGCCTGGAGTCAGGAAAACCCGAGTTCAAATTTGACCTCAGACACTTACGGGCTCTGTGACCCTGGGCAAGTTACTTAACCTCTGTTTGCCTTAATCCACTGGAGAAAGAAATGGCAAATCACTCCAGTATCTTTGCCAAGAAAATCTCATGGACAGAATTGGTGTAATATGGTTCACAGGGTCACAAAGAATCAAACATGACTGAACAAGCACAACAACAAATAGATCACTAGATGATAACATCACTGTTTCCTAGGCAAAGGATTCGGCAGCGGCTGGGGAATGATGTGCAATCATTACAGAATGCATGTTTGTTGCTATGAGAGAGGTTACATAAGATTTAGAAGACAATAAGCCTGAAAGATACTTTTTTTACATCTTGTAGCTCCCTTTATTGATGTTAGGCAAAACACCACCTAAATCAACATTTTAGAGAGGTAAAATGATGATAGCTAAAAATAGCTATCAAGTGATTCTCTGTCAGGTGCTGTGCTAAGCACTGAGTACACAAACACAAGGAAATAAAATTCCCGGCTACTCTCAAAGACCTTATATTCTAATAATGGATGACCAAATATAAAGGAAAGCTGAAAATTAGAGGGGTTTGGAGGAAGATTTGCTGGTGAGGAGATGGAACAGTTTGAGAATGAGTGGAGTTGGGATCACTTAGCTGGGGCCCCTCATGAATAATTAGAAAAATACAAATTAAAACAACCCTAAAGTCTCATCTCACATCTTACAAATTGGCTAATGTGACAAAAAATAGTAATAGTCAATAATGGAAGGATCTTGAAATGATAGGAACACTAATGCTTCGTTCATTGCATTGTGAAATGGTAGGATGATTTTGGAAAGCATTTGTAATTATGCAAGCAAAGTAACTAAAATAGCCATAGCCTTTGAACCAGAGACTCCATTACTGAGCTTAAATCCCAGAAAAGATATCCTCAAGGAGAAAGTCCCATATACACCAAAATATGGATAGCAGAAGTTTTCGTGATAGCAAAGAATTAGAAACAAAATAGATACCCCTTGATTGTGAAATAGCTAAGCAAATTGTGGTACATAAATGTAATGGATGGCATGCTATAAGAAACTATGTATATAATGAATAAAGAGAAGCATGGAAAGATCTAAATAAAAGGATACAGAATGAAGTAAGCGGAGCCAATAAAACTTAAAAAAAAAAGTGAATCTAACAAAATTATAAAAGTCAAGCGTGACTTGATGAGCTTTGAGAAGATACCTTCAAACCACCCCCTCATGGATATGGGGAGTACACAGATATTACACATTGCACATGCTTTCTGACTTTTTCAATGTATTAATCAGTTGTACTGACTTCTTATTTGTCAGATGAGCTGGCTTTGTAGGAGGCACGGGGAAGGATGCTGGGGATAACTCTGATAATGTAAGAAACAGAAGATACCAAGAAAAATTTATTTGGAAAAAAATGAGCAAACAAAAATGATTTGAGCTTCTGGCTGTAGATGTTGCTTACCTGGGCTAGGGATCCCAGCAGGCTTATCTATACTGACTCTAAGTGACAAGGTTGAATGTTTGGCTTTGTTACTCACTGTGTAGTACCAGGCTGTCCCATTGTCACAGAATTCATGAAAGCCTTCCTCCTAACCCCAACTCTGGAATTCAGAGAGGGCAGAGAAGAATGGGGAATATTAGGGGAATAGATTGGGGAAATTTTAATTTAGGATTGAGTTTTGTTGTTGCTCTCTTCAACCTTTTGGGGCCTGAAATGCATTACTTATGCAGAGCACACAGAGCGTGTTTGTATTCTAAGACTGCATTGCACAGGCCTTATTTCTATTGTAGAGAAGGTCTGGGAGACCCAGGATCCACATGTGCCGGCTGCAGGAGGAGTGTTTATTGAGGTGAATTAGAGCTTTTGGTACCATCTGGGAAGAGACTTTCATTATTTAATTGTAGCACATTCAGGAACAGGTATATCAGAGCAACTGCTAAAATAGAGCAGAGAAAATAAAAATTTGAGAAGACAGAGGGTTATCACTACCAGAAAATGAATTATAGCTAAATTAGAGATGTTGGCTGAAACAAAAATGGATAGTGTAACTGAGAAATTATATACCCTTTTATTCTTTTTCTATTACTGCCTTTGCATTTCTCCAATATTTTCTAGTCAGGGAAATGAAATATACCTGGTTCCCAAAGTTATGACAAGCGGAATTTCAAATAAACCCAGGCACTTTGTTTTAAGACTACTTTACTATAACTGGAGGAAGAAGATGGCACAGCCTGGGTAAAAAAAAATAATTTTGGCAATTATGGAGAGGTATATAAATTAACTGCTTTGCTGGGTTTCCCATGGAGTAGAAAAGGAAACAGATGTGTGCGTGAAGAGCACAGCAGACTGCTATAGGCCAAGCAGGGAAAGAGAGTGTTTTAATAATTCATAGTCATTGCTATATTTTAACCTACTTTGCTTGGTTGAAAGTTGTATGATCCTCCAAAATGAACAGGAATAGAAATCTGTCCAATTTCAGGTCTATTTTTATTCCATTTAAATGACAGGCAGAACTTAAAAGGAAAATAACACTTTCTAACTTCTGCCCTAGATAAGTCCAGTTCCACAGTAAACTTGTAACACTGGTTATATTATGCCAATTACACAGCCAACGGATCTATTTGCATGCAGATTTATTTGGGCCCCAGGCTGACTAAGAGCAATCCATTCTGAAAGCATGAAAGCATGCTACGATTCACCTCTGGAACATCAGATGCCAGAGGATCATGTTACTGCCTAAGTGGCAGTGTTCTCTGGAAGGTGGAGTCATTCCATACAGCACTCACCTGAATCACTACTAAATCTCTCATTCACATTCCCTGAATATTGCTGATGAGTGTACAGTTTCTATGGACTCCACTGGGTGACTCTGACCTTTGAAAATCTAGGCCTATTTACACAGGGCTTTTTTCTTTAATAGATCAATTCTAGTCTATTAGAATGGGGAATTTGGATTAAATACCATCATTTATCTACCATCTAAGACAAGAGTTTTTAACGTGGGGTTGGTGGATCCCCAAGGAGTTAATGCATAGATTTTAGGAGGTCTGTGAACTCAAATGGATACACACACACACATATACACATATATTATATATGTATACATGCATGTATATGTGTGTATACACATACACGTATATTACCTACCTCTAACTGAAATTTAATTTTTCTTTCAATTATGAATTAAAAACAACACAAACTAAACTTTATTCTGAGAAGAGGTCCATAGGCTTCAGTAAACTGGTCAAGGTGATTATTAAAAAAGGTTAAGAATTCTTCATCTTAGGTTTTAAAACTTAGTTTTTCAAAGAGAAAGGATGCTTCAGGTGTGAAATCACTCTGCTTTATTTTGTTTTGAACCATACCATTGTTTACTCTTCAGACTACTGGGATTATCATGACCTTGCCTTTATGGTGGCTACAATTTTAAACCTTCAGCTCAAGGAACTCTTCAAATATTAATATCTGACATACATTCTAAAAATTTCTCCCTCCTTCCCCCCCTAGAAAATTTGTGACTCTTCATGTGTTCTCTGCAATACTCACAGTCAAAGAAACCGTATGTCAATAATGAAATTAAGGCAATTAGTGAAAAGAACTATGGAATTGTGGGTATGAACACCAATGCTCTGGAAAAGCCACTGATTCATTGTTGACAAAGAGAAAGTTACTGCACCACTCTGACAGTGTGCTTGCTTTCAATATACTATCTATCTTATCTACCACATAGAAATGAAAGGAAAACAATGTTTTTAAAATTAAACTGATTTTTTTTTAAAAATTCAATATTATTTAATTTTCAGGTCTATATTCTTTCCTTCCCATCTAAGATTTGGATTTAAAATCTTTGTCATTTTCTGGCAGCATAACTTTGCTAATATTATCTGACCACTCTGTGCTTCAATTTCTTCACCTAAAAAATCAGAAATAATCATTAAAAAATGATTGATAATAGTAGCCGATATTGATGTAGCAACTTGCAGCCTACAAATCCCTTTCCTCAGAATAGCCCTGTGAAAGAAATGTCAGAATTAGTCTTATTTTATATGCTTCCATACTTCAGGAATCTATGATTTCATTGGTGCTGGAATTCCTCTCATTAATGCAGATCACAAACCGCTTATAATTTTGTGGGCATAATTTTTGAATGCCTGTGGCAAAACAAACAAACAAACAAATAAATAATAAAAAAGATAGACCAGATATTCTTGGACATTAGGTGGATAAGCAATATACAGTGTGTTATCAGGCCTTCTCTCAAACTTCACTAGTTTGGATTACTTCCAACACTGACTTTCTGCTTTCAAAATGTTTAAATAAAAAGAGTCATCTAACATACCATAATAAGATAATGAAATAAAAGTTTCACGGGGAACTCCTATTTTAAACATAGGGATATTGAGACTCAGAAAGCTTAAATGATTGTATCTAGTCCTACAGCTAGTGTGTCAGAGTCAGAATTGGCACTCAGGTCTTCTTGCTTCAAGTTTGGGTCATTTCTTCTGTACTGCACTGCCTTGTTCTAAGGATAAAAGAAAAACAGTATATAAAAGAACTTTTAAAAGTATATATATGTATATATATATATATATACATATATATACATATATTACAGTTTTTTATTACAGTTTGGTTGATATTGATATCTGGAATTGCTTTATTTTTGCAGGTTTTCATTTTCATTTCTTACACCAGGGATCTTGTTCAGAATATCTTCAAAGGCAATCATCAATAAATGGTTATTAAAGGCCTACTATGTGTGAGGCATTGTACTAAGTGCTGAGGATATAAAGAAAGGCAAAAGACAGTCCCTGCTCTTGAGGAATTCACAGTCTAATGGAAGAAACGGCATGTAAGTATCCATGTGCAAACAAGCTTCATACATGATAAATTGAAGTCAATCAAGAAATGGAAGGCACCAGAATTAAGATGGAATGGGAAAGCTTACTATAGAAAGACAAATTTCATCTGAGACTTGAAAGAAGCCAAGGAAACAAAGAGGTGGAGATGAAGAAGGAGATACAATTCCAGGAATAGGAGACAGCCAGTAGGTTCTCCAAAAAATTCCATTCTACATCTGTTAAGGAACTTCATTAATTCAGCTAACCTTGGCAACAGCATAGTTAACAAATGAAAGTGTCTAGCTATTTCAATAGATATGGGGTATAGAATAAGCTGCCCTTTTATCATTTGACCACAGCACTACCATGATGGTACCCAATGCATCATGATTTGAAAGAATGACTTTCTGTTCATGAAAAGGAAGCACCTCCTTGATTAAAATATGTAGCCCTTATAATGAAAAAAATGCTATCCACCTCCAGAGAGAGAACTGATGAATCTGAATTAAAGTATACTTTTTTTTTTGCTTTTTGGTGAGGCAGTTGGGATTAAGTGACTTGCCCACAGTCACACAGCTAGTGAGTATTATATATCTGAGGTCAGATTTGAACTCAGGTCCTCTTGACTCCAAGGCCAGAACTCTATCCACTACCTCACCTAGCTGCCCCCTAAAGTATACTTTTTTTTGCTTCACTTTTAAAAATTTTATTACATAGTTTTTCTTTTTTAATGAATTTATTTTGATTTATCAACAATCACTTCCGTAAGTTTTTGAGTTTGAAATTTTTCTCCCCTTCCCTCCCCACCTCCCTCACCAAGACAGCACACAATCTGATATACACTATACATATACATTCCTATTAAACATTTTCACATTAGTGATGTTGCAAGTAAGAATTAAAACCAATAGGAGGAACCACCAGAAAGAGGAAACAAAACACAACAGAAGAAAAAAAAAGAGCAAATAATATGCTTCAATCTGCATTCAAACTCCATAGTTCTTTCTTTGGATGTGGGTAG
This sequence comes from Vombatus ursinus, assembly GCF_900497805.2. Lineage (NCBI taxonomy): Eukaryota > Metazoa > Chordata > Mammalia > Diprotodontia > Vombatidae > Vombatus > Vombatus ursinus. The sequence goes on along the minus strand of NW_020954556.1, from coordinate 35,232,042 downwards.
TATTTTCCATCATGAGGCCTTTGGAGATGTCTTAGATCCTTGTGTTGCTGAGAAGGGTTAAGTCTATCAATATTAGTACCTAACTGATTATGTTATTCCCTTCTTGAGCCAAATTTGATGAGAGTAAGGTTCAAACAATGCTCATCTCTTCTTTCTTTCTCTCCACTGTAATAGGTTTTTGTGACTTTTCCTGTAATGTAATTTACCCTTGTCTGTCTCCTCCTTTCGTTTTCTCTCAGTACATTTTTTTTAGTTAGATCAGATTAATCCATTTACTTGGATCCATTTAACCCACTTGATTAGATATGTTTTTATTATTACAACAAAGTCAACTTATACCCACCCCCTTTATATATGCCCATTTAACATGGTGTAATAATAATACAGTTCTCAAGGGTTACAAGTGTCATCTTCCCTTATAGGGATGTAAACAGTTTGCCATTATTAATAACATGCTGTTTCTTTCTGTCCCATTGACCTTTTTATGTCTCTCTTGAGTCTTGTATTTGAAGATCAAATTTTCTGTTGACCTCTGGTCTTTTTATCAGGAAGGTTTGGAAGTCTCCTATTTTGTTGAATATCTATCTCCTCCCCTGAAAGATCATGCTCATTTTCGCTGGGTAGATGATCCTTGGTTATAATCCAAGCTCCTTTGCCTATTCCATGCCCCACAATCTTTTAATATAGAAGCTGCAAGGTCCTGTATAATCCTGACTGTGGTTCCATGATATTTAAATTGTTTCTTTCTGGCTGCTTGCAGTATTTTCTTTTTGACCTGGTAATTTTGGAATTTGGCTATTATATTCCTTGGCATTTTCAATTTGGGTTTTCTTTCAGGAGGTGATTGGTGGATTTTTTCTATGGCTATTTTATCCTCTGGTTCTGGGTCCTCAGGGTAGTTTTCCTTTATGATTTCCTAAAAAATAGTGTGAGGCTCTTTTTTTTCATTGTGAATTTCAGGTAAACTTAAAATTTTTAAATTGTCTTTCCTGGATTGATTTTCCAGGTCAGTTGTTTTACCAATGAGGTATTTTACATTTTCATCTATTTTTTCATTCTTTTGTGTTTGTTTGACTGATTCTTGCTCTCTCATAGTCATTAGCTTCCATTTGCCCAATTCTAATTTTTAACAAATTGTTTTCTTCTATAAGATTTTGCACCTCCTTCCCCATTTGGCCAATTGTATTTTTTTGGGACTTGTTTTCTTCAGTGTACTTTTTTCCAGTTGGCCAATTGTATTTTTTACGAACTTGTTTTCTACAGTTAATTTTTGTCTTTCTTTTTCTAAGCTATTGATCCTCTCTTGCACACCTCTCATTTCTTTTCCCATTTCTTCTTCTACCTCTCTCATTTGACTTTTAAAATCCTTCTTGGGCTCTTCTATGAAGGCTTTTTGGGCTTCAGACCAGTTCATATTCCCTTTTGACGTTCTAGATAAGGGTTTGTTAACAATGTTGTCCTTTTCAGAATTTCTGCCTTGATCTTCTCTCTTCCCATATTAAGAATCTATTGTACATTTCTTTTTGCTCATGGTGTTTGCTTTAAAGAGACTGAGCTCTTCTGCTAGGGATCAGAAGGCACTGGCCCAAGCTTCTTGTGTTGGGAGCCTAGGGCCTGGCCACTGACATTATGTGGTGGGGCCTGCAGTGCTGGCAGTTGGAAGCTATAGGGTTCTGGCAGGTTACCTGATGTTGGGCTGGAATCAGCAATACTGGAACTCTAGAGGTAGGATTGGTTAGTGTGGCTCCTGGAGATTTCCTGCTCACCTGGGCCTTTCCTTCCTTTCGATTTCTTCAGCTCCTTTCATGGATATTGCAGGATGTTTATCTGCCTGGGGTACTTGGAGAACTGCTCCCCTTAGTTTTGCTGAGGCACTGGGAGAGTCAGTTGCTGTAGAATGCCAAGGCACCTGGTGGTTTTCCAAGCTGGCTCCCCCACCAGGGGGTCCAGGTATTGGTGTTTACTTGCTCTGCCACCTGGGTTTCAGGATCTCCTCCTGGTATGCTGAGGTGAGGCTTTCTGCTAGCTTGCTGAGATGCCTCCAGTTCTGTACTGCTCCCCTTCCCCCAAGGCAAGAGGGACCTTTCCCATTAATACCTCAAGCTACCTGGACTGTTGCACTCCATCTTTCTTCTGGTTCAGCTGTTCCAGGGTTTTTCCCAGGGCAATATTTTCTGGGCTTTCAGAGGTTAAAAAGGGAGGGTAAGAGTGACTTACTTCTTAGTCCACCATCTTGGCTCCCAGAAGTGGAAGTCTAAAGTATACTTTTTAAAACTTTCTTTTTCTTTTTTTCTATTTTCATTTACAACATGGTTAATTGGGAAGCATGTCTTGCATGGCTTCACATGAATAATTGACATCAAATTGCTTGCCTTCTCAAAGAAGAAGAGGCAGGAAGGAGGGAGAGAATTTGGAAATCAAAATTAAAAGAAATGAATGTAATTGGGAAATATTTAATGAAATAAATAAAAATATATTTTTTAAAAGATGATCCTCAATAATTACATGGACTAGACTTAAGGAATAATTCCTTTCCTGGTATAACTTAGAACACAAGAGATCAGATATTGATTTCATCTTCAGAGAAGCAAGTGAGGATCAACACTAGATCTCAGCAAGAAGGAACATCACCAAGACTATGTGACATGATTTGACCAGTAACAGTAGATTGAAGGCCTTCAAGATCCAGAAGTTTTGGAAATTTTCTCTGTACCTCACTTTTTTTTCTCTCTTCTCATCTACCATGAAAGTGGTAGAAAGGATTCATTGCTCTATGCTTTCTGTATTTTCCCTCTTGTTGAACAGAGGTTTTGCCCTGACCTTGTTATTTCTCCCTTCTCCCTCCTTTTTTTTCCTTTCCCCCTTTGTCTTGAGTCACTGCATTCAGATTAGTCAGTCTGTCAAAAATCACTTACCAAGTGCTTACTGTGTTATAGACACTGTGCTAAATCCTGTGGATACAAAGAAAATTTTTTTAAAAAATCTGCTCTCTAGGATTTTGCAGGCTAGTGACAGAGACAACATGCCAACAATCATGTACAAGCAAGCCAAAGAAGCATCAATTGGAGAAAATCAACAGAAGGAAGGAACTAGAAGTGAGGACCACAGGAAAGGCTCCTTGCAGAAAGTATAGTTTTAGCTGATATTTGAAGGAAGCCAGGGAAGTTAGTTGGTAGACATGGGGAGGGAAAATAATTGTTAAGAACTATATTTCCATTATATAGTAGTTATTTTGGGTAGATCTACGAGCTCTTCTGAGCTAGGACAATCCTCCCTGATACTTCATGTATTTAGTAGTACTCAACTTGTGTTGGATTTGTATGCTGAATATTGAGTTAAGCATTTCCCTTATATGCCATGTGCTATATGTTTCCCATTTAAAATATCTCTCATTGGTAAAATTATATCTTTGCTTTTTGGCTTCAAGTTCCAGGCATTTTCATGATGAGTACTAAAATAGGGCTCCAAAGAGATCTAGGGACACAGAGACCCAATAAAAGAAATGGAACATGTGGCTTTCTCAGTGTTTTCTGTTCTTCTAGTAAACTCCATTTCCATTCTCAATGATAGAGGTAGAGTTCAAAGATACTACTTGTCTACAAAGACTTTTCAGAGTTGGCATACTATCTACCCAACCAAATTAACAACTTCCAGAAAGAGTGCCCCTTTCCACATCTGAGAAACATAGATCACAGAAGAGTATTTTTGTTGTTGCCTGAAACAGATGCTTCCAAACATCAACAATGCATCCTTGCTCTTACCTAAATTTCTTGCTGCATTTTGACTTTATTTTTCCCTCAGAATAATATCATCATTCTGCATGAGTCTGTAGAGGGGACAGCCTCCACAAATTCTTACCGCACCCACTAGTGTCTGTCTTCCAGCCACATGTAAATGTCAGGTCCTATGCAATGTTTTATATTCCTTCTAACATCATGATCAACTTTAGCAAAGTGAACATCTTGAAAGGAAAATTGTGCAGTCTAGAAAAAAAGGCAGAATATCTTCCTCTATCTATCTGTTAAAAGGAAACTGCATTGAGGTGATGGGAAGAGTTGAAAGGCATTTGGATTCTCTTGATTGGTGTCCTCAATTTAGGAGCCTTTGCTTTTAAATTAGTCCTTGAGCACAATGTCAAATAGGGTTGCCAGTATTTTCCAAGGACATTTGAAAAAGAGAAAAGGGAGAATAAGAACTCCTTACCTCTTTAATAATACTTTTAAAAAGTATTGATGACCTTCTGTCATTCAGATATTGCTCTGAAAAGTATCTTCACTAAATTCTAGGATCAAAAGGTTTATCTGTACCAGGGAATAACTTTTTATATGGGAGAAAGAGCTTCAGATATTTTTCATCTATCTGATATGAAGCTGTCTGGAAAATATAAAGCAAAGATGTAGAGTAAAATAAAAATAAATTCACACTACAGCAATATGGTAATTAAAACAGGATTTACAGTAATCAGGAAATTCACCTTTCATGCAAAATACAGATAGACCCTTATTTAAAATTCATTTTGATTTGAGTCACAGGGATATTCTGGGATGTTTCTTGTGAATACAGTGGGTAGTTTTACAGAATATGTACCTGCAATTTAATAAACCTGGGGGGAAAAAGTTCCCTGGCGACAAATCACTTTTATTTGACAGTTGAGCCATGAATGTTGAGATCTGACAGATTTGAAGTCAGCATGTGGATGTGAAAAATATCATTTTGGTATATGCACTGAGAAACATTGTTTTGTCACACAATGAAGATCTATTGACAAAAGTAACCACTGTATCAAAAAGGCGGGGCTCCTCTGCTATACATGTTGGCTGCGGGTAGCGCTTGACAGCTGCATCATTTAGGAAAAAATACCATTAATGCTGGAATTCTCAAAACCGAAGCTGCAATTGGCTCTGAGGGTCATATGTGGGCCCCCATTGAGCTAATATTAGCACAAACATCCCTAAAGCTCTCCCTGCCAGAACTGCTTTACATAGTGCATGGAAGCAGCTGTATAATTTGACTTTATTCTCAGAGCAGCCTTTGATCAGAAATCATTGCTGTTAGAGTTGGGAAATGATTTTGCAAGTTTTCTAAGTTCCATCTTTGTGGTCTGGTGATGGATCATCCCCTCTGAATTACTATTGGAGTGATTAAGACCTCAAGGGCAGCTAAATTGGTGCTTTCTTTTATAAGTCCCTAAATCCACTTTAAAGCAAGATAATTTAACACCCAAAGCAGATCCTGAAACAAAACATTAAAAAATCATAATCCAGAATAACAAATGCTCATATGGAAACAACCCTATTCATTCTTTAAGGAGTTGCTGTTAAATTGCATTTCCCATGGGGTTTACTTTCTAGAAAAAAAAAAGAGTCAGCTGTTGATTTTCCTTCCCCATTTTTCTCTCCCCTCTCCCACAGGCACCATGAAATCATTGATAGGAGGTGACAGGGGAAAAAAAGGTCATATTGTTATCACTGACAGAATGTGGTGTTCTGTGCTCTGCTGAGTTTACATTCTTTTGCCATGCAGTTTTTTTTCAAGTGAGACCCAGTTTTCTGTTATTCTTTGCACAGCTTGACCACAAACTTATATGCCCACCACAAATTATGGAAACTAACTCCCTCCTGTTGCTCACCATTATTTAATATTCTTCATACTAGGCAGTTATTTTGTGATTTCCTGCATTTTACCTCTTATACTAACTAATATTTACATAGTTCTTTAAAGTATGTAAATGTGCTGTATATTACATACTCTCATTTTACAGAATCCCAGTATTTCAGAGCTAGGAACAATTTCAGAGGCCCACCTAGTCCAATCTATGCCTGAAATTGTACCCTTTCTATATGATACAATCAATCCCCACGATAGAGTCAATCCCTATCCTTTTTAGGAGTAACATTGGTAGAAAACAACAAAAATAGAAAATGTGATTGTCAATGCATTGAATTTATGGGAAAAAGAGTGTTAGTCTCATACCAAAACCACTAATATTTTGCCATAGATTGCTGAAAATATGCTTTTCTGCAAAAATTCTTTATAACAAAACATTAATCTGATAATATATGCTTTTTAAAAAACACGACCCATAAAATACAGTATACAAAATCAAATTGATAACTTGAAAAACAGTTTTTCTTGTTAGTAATTTTCTAGGATTCTGCAACCTTTTACAACAAAATCTCAATAATCAAATAAAACATTGATTTCAGCCAATATTTACTTTTCATAACACATAAAATCTACCATACCATAACTATTGTACAGCAAATAAAATTCTTAAAATTAAAACTTTTTTTTTAACCTCAGTCTAAGCTTCCACTATGTCAGATAGTAGTGTGAGGGCATTGTACTGTATACTATACTCCTGTACATCTCTCTACCTTGGCCACCCTCTGAAAACCAACAGAAGGGTTGTTGGAACTTTAGTCACTTCTGGCGCCAGACTGAAGTAAGCTCATTTTAAAATTGCCTCTGACACTCTGTCCTTCATGGCTAGTGGATGGTGTTGTAGATCGTGAAGGATGGACCAACTTGAAATAGTTCATTAGCTTTGTCTGCTTTTGAGATCCTTAAGGATCTGGGAGTATGGGAGTATCCCAGAGGCAAGTTGAAGTTTAACCTTGGGGCTGTATCAATGATGGTATTAGAAGCCTAACTGTCTCTATGCTGCTGGTCAATTAGGCCAACAGCTGCTGCAGAAATAGCAGCAAAGTTTGTCTAACACCTTTGTTTTTTCACTAAACCAATCACTGACTTTGCACATAAGGGTTTAAAACCCAACTGCAACATAAAACTTGAGTTTTAAAGGCAAACTATGAAAATATGCAACAAACACATGGAAGCTCTTTATCCTGCAATTGTAGGGTGGACAAGATGAGTGAAGCACCTACTAGGATAGTAGATGCTTCACAAACTTGCATGCAATCTGCCTCGCAAGTTTTCTCTACTGAACATAGCAGCAAATGTGCCCGGCTACTAAAGTGAAAAGTGAACATGAGGTTACTAAAAAATCATGGGAATGCTTGAAGTTGGGAAAGTTAAAGGAGGAAGTGTCAAGGATTGATTGTACTCATTTGGGCTTTATGTGAAGACTTCCAATAAGGGGTAACCTACAATCCCTCCTTAGAGTCTTTTCTGCCTTGGGGTATCTCCAATTATTCAAAAGTTTTTCTTTACTTGGATCCCAAATTTACCTCTGGAATTCCCACTCTTTGCTTCTAGCTGGATCCTCTGCTGCCATGCAGAATAAGTTTAATAACCATTCTAGGTGGCTACCTGTCAAGCTCTCATGTTTCCATTTGGTCTTCTCCTGTCTAAACATTTCCAGTTCCTTCCATTGATATTCACATTTCATTCATTTGAAACTCTTTTTCTTTCCTTTTTTCCAAACATTTTGTTTTTTAATTACATGTAAAAACAATTTTAACATTCCTTTTTCAAAATTTTGAGTTCCAAATCCTCGTCCCTCCCACCCCATGCTTTCTCCCTTCAGTGAGAAGGCAAACAATTTGATATAGGTTATACATGGGACAGCTAGATGGTGCAGAGGATAGAGCACTGGGCTTGGAATCAAGAAGATGTCTTCATGGGTTCAAATCTGACATCAGACATATACTAACTGTGTGATCCTGAGCAAGTCATATAACCCTCTTTGCCTCAGTTCCTCATCTATAAAATGAGACAGAGAAGGAAATAGCAAATCACTCCAGTGTCATTACCAAGAAAACCCAAAATGGTGTTACAAAGAGTTGGACACAACTGAAAATGCTTGAACAACAAAAAACTGAACTTACATGCTCAGTCATGCAAAGGATACCTCCATATTAGTCATGTTGCAGAAGAAAACACAGACCAAAAAAAAAAGTAAAAAAAAAAGTGCGCTTTGATCTTCATTCAAACTCCTCCAGTTCTTTCTATGGAGTTGGATAGCATTTTTAATCACAAATATTTCAGAACTGTCTTGGATCTTTGTATTGCTGAGAATAGCTAAGTCATTCACTATTGATCATCATACAATATTACTGTTATGGTGTAAAATGTCCTCCCAGTTGTGCTAGCTTCACTTTGTTTCAGTTCATGCAAATCTTTCTAGGTCTTTCTGAAAGCATCTTGCTCATCATTTCTTATAGTACAATAGTATTCCATCACAATCATATTCCATAACTATTCAGACATTCCCCAGTTTATGGCTATACCTCAATTTCCATTTGCCACCATATAAAAGAGCTTCTAAAATGTTTTTGTAAAAATAGGTCCTTTCCCCTCCTTTAAAATTTTCTTTGGGATACATGCTTATTAGTGGTATTACTGTATCAAAAGGTATGCACAGTTTTATAGCTCTTTGGGCATAACTTCCCATTGCTTTACAGAATGGTTGGATAAGTCCACAACTGAACCAATAATACATTTGTGTTGCAATTTTTCCACATCCCCTCCAAAATTTGTCATATTCCTTTTCTGTCATATTAGCCAATCTGATAAGTGTGAGATGGTTCTTCAGAATTGTTTTAATTTGCATTTTGCATTTTTAGGTATGACCATAGATAGATTTGATTTCTTTATCTGAAAACCTCCTGTTTATATCCTTTGACCATTTATCAGTTGGGGAATTATTTCTATTTTTATAAATTTTTCTCAGTTCTCTATATATTTTAGGCCTTTATCTGAAACACTGGTTATAGAGATTGTTTCCTAGCTTTCTGCTTTCTTTCTAATCTTGGTTGCATTGGTTTTGTTTCTATAAAATCTTTTTAATTTAATATAATCGAAATTATCCATTTTACATCCTGTAATGTGCTCTATCTTTTGTTTGGTCATAAATTCTTCTCTTATCCATAAATCTGACAGGTAAACTGTTCTATGTTCCCCTAATTTGCTTATGATATAACCTTTTATATCTCCCCCACATACCCATTTTGATCTTATCTTGGTATACAGTATGAGATGTTGACCAATACCTAGTTTCTGCCAAACTGCTTTTCAGTTTTCCCAGAAATTTTTGTCAAATACTAAGTTCTTGTCCAAAAAGCTTTAATCCTTGTGTTTATCAAACACTGTACTGTATAACTATGGCCATTTACTACTGTGTAGTGTGTACCTAATCCTTTCCACTGATTCACTGCTCTATTTCTTAGCCAGCACTAGATTGTTTTGATGATTACCATTTTAAAATCTGGAACTGCTAGGCCACTTTCCTTGACTTTTTTTTTTCATTGATTGCCTTGATAATCTTGACTTTTTGTTCTTCTAGATGATTTTTCTTATTTTTTCTATTTCTATAATTTTTATTTTTTTAAGTTTGATTGGCATGACGTTGGATAAGTAAATTAACTTAAGGAGAATTGCTATTTTTTTATATTGGCTCAGCCTACCCATGAACCATTAATATTTCTTCAATTGTTTATATCTGACTTTATTTGGGTTAAAAATGTTTTCTAATTGTGTTCATATAGTTCCTGGGTTTGTCTTGACAGGTAGACTCCCAAGTAATTTATATTGTCTACAATTATCTTAAATGGAATTTATCTTTCTATCTCTTGCTACAGAACTTTGTTGGCAAAATACATAGAAATACTGATGATTTATTTGTATTTATTTATATCCTGCAACTTTGCCAAAGTTGTTAATTATTTCAACTAGTTTTTAGTTGATTCTCTAAAATTCTGTAAGTATATCACCATATTAACTGAAAAGAGTAATAGTTTTGTTTCCTCCTTGCCTATTCTAATTCCTTCAATTTATTTTTCTTCTCTTATTGCTACAGCTACCATTTCTAGTACAATATTGAATAATAGTTGTGATAATGGGGATTCTTGCTTCAGTCCAGACTTTATTGGGAAAGCTTCTAGCTTATGCCCATTACAGATAATGCTTATTGATGGTTTTAGATAGATAGTACTTATCAATTTAAGGAAAGCTCCATTTATTCCTATGTTTTCAGGTTTATTTGTTTGTCTTTAAATAGGAACGCATGTTGTATTTTGTCAAAAGTTATTTCTGCATTTATTGAGAGAATCATATATATATTGGTTTCATTATTGATATGGTCAATTGTGCTGATAGTTTTCTTAATACTGAACCAGCCCTGCATTTTTTGTTTAAATCCTATCTTGTCATAATGTATGATCATTGTTATATATTGCTATACTATTATTCCTAGTATTTTATTAAAAAATTGCATTAATATTCATTGGGGAGATAGGTCTATAGTTTTCTTTCTATGTTTTTGCTCTTCCTGCTCAGGTATCAGCACCATATTGTGTCATGAAAGGAATTTGGTAGGACTCCTTTGCCTGTTTTTACAAATAGTTTATATAGCAGTTGGATTAATTGTTCTTTAAATGTTTGGTAGAATTCACTTGTGAATCTATCTGGCCCTGGAGATTTTTTCTTAAGGAGTTTATTGATGGCTTGTTCAATTTCTTTCTTTAAAATGGTGTTATTTAAGTATTCGATATCCTTTTCTGTTAACCTGGGTAATTTATATTTTTGCAGATACTCACCCATTTCATGATTGTCAGATTTATTGGCATACAATTGGGCTAAATAGCTTTTAGTTATTGCTTTTAATTTCCTTTTCATTGTTGGTGAATTCACTCATTCCATTTTTGATAATGGTAATTTGAATTTTTCTTTCTTTTTTTCAAAAGCAAATTAAGCAAGGTTTATCAATTTTATTGCTAATTTTATAAAACCAGTTAGTTTTGTTTATTAGTTCAATGATTTGCTTACTTCCAATTTTATTAATCTTTCTTTAGATTTTAAGGATTTCCAATATAGTGTTTAATTGGGGATTTTTAATTTGTTCTTTTTCTAGCTTTTTTAGTTACATGCCTATTCAATTGATCTGCTCTTTCTCTATTTTATTGATGTAAATGTTCAGAGAGATAAGTTTTTTTTTCCCAAGTCCTGCTGTGGCTACATCCCTTAAATTTTGGTATGTTGTCTTGTTGTTGTCATTCTCTTTAATGAAATCATTGATTGTTTCTATGATTTGTTCATTGACCCACTCATTCTTTAAGATTAGATTATTTAATTTCCAATTAATTTAATCTGTCTTTTCATGGCCTTTTATTAAATGTAATTTTATTGAATCATGATCTGAAAAGGATGCATTAATATTTCTGCTTTTCTGCAAGTGATTGTGAAATTTTTATGCCCTACTATATGGTAATTTTTCATGTTTTTTCCAGTACTTTGATGACCTAATATGTGGTAATTTTTCATGTTGTTTCAAGTACTGCTGAGAGAAAAGGTATATTTCTTTCTTTCCCCATTCATTTTTTTCCAGAATTGTACATTATCTAAATTTTCTAAAATTCTATTCACCTGTTTAATTTCTTTCTTATTTATTTTGTGGTTAGATTCATCCAGTTCAGAGAGGGGAAAGTTGAGGTTCCTCACTTGTATAGTTTTACTGTCTATTTCTTCCTGTAACTGATTTAACTTCTCCTTTAGACATTTGGATGCTATACCATTTGATGCATATATGTTTAGTATAGATATTACTTCATCACCTATTGTACCTGTTAGCAAGATTTAGTTTCCTTCCTTGTAGCTTTTAATTAGATCTATTTTTGATTTTGCTTTGTCTGAGATCATGATTGCTACCCCTGCATTTTTTTTTATTTCAGCTGAAGCATAATATCTTCTGCTCCAGCCTTTTATCTTTACTCTGTGTGTGGTTCTCTGCTTCAAATGCATTTGTTGTAAATAATATATTGTAGGATTCTGTTTTTTAGTCAATTCTGCTACCCACTTCCATTTTATGTGAGAGTTCATTCCATTCACATTTATGGTTTTGATTAGTAACTGTGTATTTCCCTCCATCCTATTTTCCCCCTTTTTACACTTTTCTCTCTCTCCTTTCACACTTTCCCTCCTCACCAGTGTTTTGCTTCTGACTACCATCTCCCTAAATTTGCTCTCACTCCTAGCAGCGTACCTCTCTTTTCTTGTCCCCCTCCCCTTCTACTTCTCTATAGGGTAAGATATATTTTTATACCCAACTGAGCATGTATATTGTTTCCTCTTAAGCCAAATTCAATGAGAGTAAGGTTTAAGCAATGCATAACCCCCTCCTTTCTTTCCCTTTACTGTAGTAGATTCTTTTGTTACTCCAGATAATATAATTTACCCCATTTTTGCCTCTCCCTTCCCTCTTCTCCCAATGCAATTCTCTTTATCACCCTTTAATTTTTTTATATCACCCTATCAAAGTCAACTTATATCCTCACCCTCTGTCTATGTAGGCTGATTCTAATTGTCCTAATGGTTCTTAAAGTTAGAAGTATCATATTCCCAGGTAGAGATGTAAACAGTTTAACCTTATTGAATAATATTTTTTTTTCCTGTTTATCTTTGTGCTCATCTTGAGTCTTGTATTTGAAAGTCAAACTTTTTATTCAGCTCTAGTCTTTTCTTTAGGAATGTTTGAAAGTCTCCTACTTCATTGAATGTCAATTTTTTTCTCCTGAAAGATTATGCTCAATTTTGCTGGGTAGTTGATTCTTGTAATCCAAGCTACTTTGCCTTCTGGAATATCATATTCCAAGCTCTCTGATTCTTTAATGTAGAAGTTGCTAAATCTTGTGTAATCCTCACTGTGACTCTTTGATATTTGTATTGTTTCTTTCTGACTGCTTTCAGTATTTTCTCTTGACCTTAGAGTTTTGTAATTTGGCTATAATATTCCTGGGAGTTTTCATTTTGGGATCTCTTTCAAGAGTTGATATGGTGATTTTTTTTTCAATTTCTATTTTACCATCTGGTTGTAGGATATCAGGGCAGTTTTTCTTGATAATTTCTTAAAAGATGCTGTCCAGGCTTTTTTTTGATCATGGCTTTTAAGTAGATTAATAATTCCTAAATTAGCTCCCCTGGATCTATTTTCCAGGTCTGCTTTTTTTTTTTTAACCAATGAGGTATTTTATATTTTCTTTTATTTTTCATTCTTTTCATTTTGTTTGATTCTTGATATCTCATAGATTAATTAGCTTCTGTTGCCCAATTCTAATTTTGAAGGAATTCTCTTATTCAGTTAGTTTTTGTACCTTTTTCCATTTTACTAATTTTACTTTTTAAGGAATTATTTTCCTCAGTGGATTTTTGTACCACTTTTTCCATTTGGCCAATTCTACTTTTAAGGAACTGTTTTCTTTTTCCAAACTGTTGACTCTTTTTTTATGATTATTTTGCATAACTCTCATTTCCCCCCCAAATTTTCTTCTACCTCTCTTATTTGATTTTAACATTTTTTTGAGGCCAATTCATATTTTGACATTTTTGTCCTGCTCTGAGTTTGTATTTTGATGTACACTGTCACCATAGTAGCTTTCTATAGTTAAGGCTTTTTCATTTTTTCTTCTTTCTTGCTAATTTTTTCAGCCCGTTTCCTTACTTTTAAAGGTGAGCTCTGCTCCTGCAGTGTAAAAGGCACTGTCCTAAGCTTTTTGTACTGGTGGGTCAGGGGCTTGGTAACAGGCTTACTGCACTGGGGCCTCCTGGGCTGGTGGCTTGCCTTCTGTACTAGGGTCACCCAACCTAGTCTAGCCTGTTGTACTGAGGCCTCTAGTCATTGTTGGCTCATCTAATGTTCTGAGGCTTCCAGGCTTGACAGATGACCACTAGCTTTGGGGCTGAATTTCTCATAGCTAACCCACTGTAATACTGGCCTGCTTAACAGGGTTACAGGGCTCTGGTTGCTATTCTGTTGTGTGGTTAGGGGCCTCTGACTGTCTTGACTGGATACCACCTATGCTGGACTGTGCTCTCCTTTTAGCCAAGTGAGACAGACCTTTCCTTCAGTACTTTTAGGTTATCTTGACCTGTAAAATTGTTTCATCTCTTCCTTTTGTGGGTTCTATTGCTCCAGAATTCATTTTGAGGAATGCTTTAAAGTTGTTTTGAAGGAAATTGGGGAGAGCAGGCAACTTTCTGCTTTTTCTCTGACATCTTGGCTCCACCCCCAAAGTGGAGCCCATTCTAAAAAAAAAGTCTTTAGACAATGCTATATGGCCTTGAGTCATGGAATGCCATGATCTCAGATGAGTTAAAATTTCAGGTGACTCAAAGGGCTATGGAATGATGCATTGTGGATGTAAGTAAATGCTAACATATTACTAGTCAACTGATAAATGATAAACTTAACTTGTAATTTCAAAGACATATTTCACTGGAAATGAGAGATGTTTTTATCATAGGGATAACAAGTATAATGCTAAGTGTAGAAGCTGTATTGATGAAATGTTAAAAAAAAACAAAGGTAAGGCCTCCAATGAGATGGATTGAACCTTGATTATAGAACTATTGCACATATTAAAATGAGCTGGTATCTGTATCTCTTTAGGAAATTTTGTCACCAAGAAGATTTGAGATTCAGTAAAAGTATGTGCAGAGAACTATGCTGTGTGCTGAAATATGTTAGTGTTGTAACAGATGACTTAGAAATCATCTAGTTCATTCCTTTATTTTGTATATGAGGAAACTGAGGCCCAGAGGGACTAAGTAACTTGTTCCCCAGTAAACAATATATTCATCACAGTGGTGGTAAACAGATCTCTTTCCCACCCTAATGGTTTTTATGCTACAGGGAGAGAAATACTTTAGTTTCAGCTCTAGGAACACACCACAAAGGTCACAACTTTGTTACACTCCACTCCCATCATTCTTATTAAGTGAAGTTCTAGGGTAATTTGTATGTTAGAGGCACTGCTCTCCAAGAACATTACGGGAAATAAAATGAATTTCTTTAACCCAAACCAAATATCAGCCTCTATTGAAGGAGTTACTCCTGAGGGAAATAAAGAAAGTACAATAGATAAATTTTAGCTAAGCAATATTCACTCTACTGGCTAGGTATAGCAGAGTAGTTCTGACTCATAAAAGAAATAAAATAGGTGTTGGCTATGGGTTATACTTATAAAAATACTCACTAGTATTGTAGGGAAAGGCTGCTTACTAAATGTCACTTTGTGGAGAGTCACAGAGAACAATAGAGTAGAGAAAGCAGCCTAATGGATGACATCAGATGATCAGCAGTTACTACTCTTCTGGGAAGAGTAGAAACTCTACTGGGAAGCAAGAAATTTTAGGTTCTAAAGCATAGAGTTATTTCTAGAACCTTGAGTTCTAAAGACTGTGTATTTTCCTTCTGTAATATGAGCTGGAGTCGGGAAGACCTGAGTTCAAATTCAGTCTCAGACATTTACTAGCTATGTGATTCTGGGTAAATCATTTAACCTCTGTTTGCCTCAGTTTCTTCATCCATAAAGGGGGATGATAATAACAGCTTCATCCCAGAGTTGTTTCAAGAACTAAATGAGATAATACCTATAAACGCACTTAGCACAGTGCCTGGGACATAGTACTGTATAAATATTAGTTGTTATTATTATTAAGTGGGGGGTTGTGTTTGTGATTTCCAACAGTGGAGGGAATATCTACCCTTAGGAAAATTTTAATCTCTGAAATATTGAAGTAAGAAGCTTACCTTGAATATTTACAAAAAAATATTTCTAACATGAAAACATAAAACCAATTTTTTTCCTGATCTAGGAATAGTATTCATAATCCACACTAGCTTTGCAATCAGACACCAGTAAAAATTATCAAGAGTTAACAACCCAATTTTTTGTAGGTGAGCCTTCATATATAGAATTTTGATCTTAAAACTCTACAAATAAAAATAGCCTTTTTCTGTTTCTTTCCCCATTATCCTTTCATTCAGTCCTTAACTCATTCCTTTTCTCATGAACCACATGGTGAGGTTTGCTGTAGGCAAGAGAAGTGCATACATGAGTCATAGAAATAGAAATTGAATTGAAGGGCAATACGTAAATTGACTTTTTAGCTGAATTTTTACCTCACAATACATCTTAAACTTCTATTATAGCTTGATGGATGTTAGCGTATTATTCAAAGATGAAAATTAAAATACACTGGAGTCTTGACTTCATGTTGTTCTCAAGGTCTATGCTTCAGGGTGCCCTTATAGCTGTTATTGCCTTATAATGAGGTCCCCTTGGTGCTTCGTGAATTAAGCAGAGTGAATACTGTCATAATGAGGCTTATCTCCAGTTTCAAGAGTGTGTCTTTGAAATCTTTCCTGGGTTGCTGGAAATGAAGATTGTTTTCTTCTGACACGACCTTGTCTAAATATTAATCCCCCTTTATGCTCTTAATTTATCTCCCTAGGAATACAGCTTGCCTTTTTACATGAATGTTGCACAAAATAAGTGGCTGTTTATTAGTACATCTGCACAAAATTCTAATTCAGCTAATAGAAGCACTTATGTACTAGGCCATTGTCTGAGAGCTGCTTATTGTTTATCTGGCAGCTTCTGGAACAAAATAGAGAGCAGCTCAAACCCTGGAAAGTGTGTTGTAGGTACATATAATGGTGGCAGAGATTTTGAATAAAAGACTTGAGGTTCAGTGTTCTTGGGAAAGGCCTGACTCAAGGCCTTCCTCTAGTAATTTTTGTTCAGTTTTGGAACAAATGAGACTCTCGTGGCTCATTCAACAATTAACAAAAGGAGGGTTACTTATCTGTCCATAGCAGAAGAGTGTTCAACAAGGATAGACAGTGAGGAGTCCTCAAGCGGATTCAGTTAAGTGAAGCTTGTCTGAGTTAATAATATCAATAACTACCATTTATGTAACACTTACTGTGTGTCAGGCACTGTGCTAAGAGTTTTACAATTATTATCTCATTTATTCTCACAATAACCCCGGGAAGCCAGAGTTCCCTTTTACAAATGAGGAAACTGAGGCAAACAGAGATTAAGTGATTTGCCCAGGGTCCCACTGTTAGTAAGTGTCTGAGGCTGAATTTGAATTCAAGTCTTCCTGATTCCAGGCCTAGTATTTTATCCACTAGCCATCTAATTGCTTATTATTTTCCATTAACCAAGCATCAGAGGGCTCCTGGATCTGGTATCTCTGTAGTTAGGTGACCAAGATGTTAACAGCCAGAAATTTTAGTCCCTTGAGTTCAGTAAGTCTTCAGGGTGGTTTCAATACATTTTAAAGAAAAACTAGCCTAACTTGACTGAGGGTTGGGGTGGGAACAGGGTTAGGATACTGTTTCTACCATATTCCTCTTGATGGTAAGGTCATTATGGTCTTCTATATGGTATTCAATCATTTAAATGACTTTAGGGCTGTTACTGGTCAACTTTGACTTCTGATATTTGAGAAGCTTGATATAGGCAGCAGTAAGGAAAAAAAAGGAAATACTAAAATAAAAACAGCAAAAATGAAACAAACAATTTAACAGCTCCCTGAAGCAGTAGCTAACCCTGGCAGAGTCTTGAAAGGTACTGAGATCCTAAATAGTGAGTTCCATGTGGTGGGTGATGGTAAATCTTTGCAGTTCATAGTAGATCTCTCTATCTAAAATGGGGACTATTAATAGAAGCATCATAAGAAATACCAGGGCTACAGCAAAGATGATGATGCTTTCTGCATAATCAACTGTCCTCATCACTGGTCAGGAAGTATTGCCCTGTACCACCAACCACCTAAAGTTGTCTGTTCCAGAGGCCAGGACATCCCCTTCCTGGTAGCCCCATGGGAGAGAATATACAACGTTTACTCCATGAAAGGCCTCTGAGGGACTGTCTCCTCTTATGGAGGCTAGTTAGATACACTTATCTAACCTTCCTTGCCAAAAAGCAAAAATGTTCCTCCCTGAGGAAGTGTCCTATGGTGATCGCTATGTATTTTACTAAGGGTAATGTGGATAAGATAAACAGTATTTTATTTTTTATATTATAGCAATCAGCATTCCAC
The DNA here is from genome assembly GCF_900497805.2 of Vombatus ursinus. Lineage (NCBI taxonomy): Eukaryota > Metazoa > Chordata > Mammalia > Diprotodontia > Vombatidae > Vombatus > Vombatus ursinus. Next base: position 35,214,252 of record NW_020954556.1, on the reverse strand, counting down.
AGTAGGCCTGTCTTTTGCCACTGCATATGCCAGTGCCCACACTTCTGCCACTGGACTACTACTGTCAATGGAATATGTTCCCCTCTCCACTGCCACTAAGATCCATATCCCTTCCAATCCCCACTGGGCTCTGATGCTGGTGCCCACATCTAAAGCTGCTGCCTGCTCTTCCATGGTCAGTTGCTATCCCTTTGTGCCAGAGTAGGACAAAGGTCATTACTGGGACCTGAGCTCTTCTGGCCTATGCTGGGACAGAATTTTTGAGTAGGCCTGAATGCCATTTACTGCCACTGCTAAGGCCTGACTCCAACCTTGGTATGATCAGTCTGATTGAAGAATTGCTGAAGCCTGTGCTAGACAAGAGTTCTGTGGGTACTGTTACTCTTGGGGCCTAACTCTACCCTCTTATGCTGGAATGTCTTATTCCAGAGATTCACTGCTCTTGGCCAGTCTATTACAATGAATGAGGTCAGGAATTGCCACAGAGGATGGCCAGAGACATTCATTATGTGACAGCAAGAGTGAGAACAAGAATGACAGTGAGAGAGAGAGAGAGAGAGAGAGAGAGAGGGAGAGAGAGAGAGAGAGAGGGAGAGAGAGAGAGAGAGAAACTCTATAGCTTCACAACTCAGAGTTCAGGAGTGAGAGTGGAAATTTTTACATTGATACAGGACCCCCGGCTATCCTCAGCAGATTCACTGGATTATAACTGGTACATTTGTGTATGTATATTTAAAGACATGGTTTATGAGCCCCCACTAATGTGCTTATTTTTACTAATCAGATAGAAGATATAAGTAGTTGAAAGCAAAGATGTTTAGTGAAATAATATAATAAGAAAAGTGTCAAAAAGACATTTCCTTCATAAATATGAGGCATGCTTTTGTACAAATATGCATCCCATTAGTATGAAGAATGGACACAGGAAAGAATGGTGTGAGGGACAAATATGGTGAACATTTGTGGTCAATATACATGCATGGAAATGAATATACACGGGGAACATATATGGTCAGGATGCACATACACAATAAGGCACACACATGTGGAACTTTTCTCATCAGGTTACAGATGTAATTAGTTACACAAAGAGGGTACGTATATGGTTGGAACACAAACATGAAGTAAGGTGTTTATTCTTTTAGAGAGATTGGGCTGGGGAAGAAAGATAATATGCTCCATTTTGGATGTGTTTGAAATGTTTCTGAGACATTCAATGTAAAGTATATATTAGACAGTTGGTGATAAATGACTGACATTCTGGTAAGAGACTAGGCTGGATATATAGATCTGGGACTCATCTACGCAGAGATAATTAACCTGATAGGAGTTGATGAGGTCACTGAGAGAGATCTTAAAGAAGAGACTTGCCAGAACCTTAACCTTAGGGAATATCCATTTTAAGGGGGGTACACTATACATCATGAACCATGAAAGAAGATTGAGAAGGGGGTAATCATAAAGTAGGAGGACAACCATGAAAGGGTCGTTTTGTGAAATTCCAGTGAGGAGAGCATATCTAGGAAGAAAGGGTGGTCAATAAAAGTGTGAATTAATGGGTTTTAACTATGACACCATAGATTCAATTCAAGGCCATTTCATGGACTCATTAGGGTAATTGCTTAATCAAAAAATAATAGCTATAAGAATTTTTTATTTTTGCATTTGTGTATGTTTGTATCCCCAGCACCTAGTATAGTTTCTGGCACATAGTAGGTGCTTAATAAATGTTTGTTGATTGATTGATCCACACTATCATCAGGTACCTTTTTATAAGCTCTCTTTTCCTAAAATACTTTGGTCTCAGATGCCCAGAAAAGATAGTGACCAATAGGACATATCCAATTGACTTGAATGAACTATTATTGTAAATCTTTGGCCCGGTTCAGTGGGAGCTTTGCCCCTCTATTCTTTGTCCTCTGTGGAGTTGAAATTCAATGCACTATGGAGTTTGCTGCCTTTATCCTGACTGTTGACTTTTTCTGCTTTCTTTTATTCTACCATTGCTACTTGACAGACATTTGTGTCTACAGTTTTGGTTCCATTTTTGTAGCCATTTCTGAAATTCTAGGATTGCTTCATTAAATTCCAGCAGGTAGCCTGGCAACCCAATGCCACTGGATGATTTTTTTTTCTTAGCCATCTTCTAAAGACATCTTCAAATTCTTCCTAATGGTATTTTTCTTCCTAAAAATCACTGCTTAGTCCATTTTGGTCATGTGCCCTATAATATTATATAAAAATGAATGTTTTCCTATAAGTTATGTACTCTCTTGCATTCCCCTCTCTCCCTTTACCTTGCAAATGAGAAAAGCTTGGTTTACTGCTACATTATTCAGCTCATACAGACTTGTTAAAAACAGATGTGTAAAGTGAAACACAGAGAAAATAAGTGACCTTTCCATGGCCACATGAATAGTAGGTGGTTCAGCCAGGTTGCAGAATTGAGTATTCAGACTTGAAATGCAGATTTTGGTACTAGATGATTTTTTTCCCCATCTAGCACTGAACTCTAGGCCTCCTAGAATCTTTCTTCCTTCTTTCTAGATTTCTTTTAATAATCTTTCCTGGAGGGCAGGGAGGTGATTAATGGAAATGAGTACCTTCTATTTTGAAGCATTATTTTGTGAGCTCAATTGAAAGTGTTTCTATGAGAAAGGCACTTTGAACTCTTTTTGGATTGCCACGTATAACAAGCTGAGAACTGTTGAATCTGCCAATCTACAACATTAAAAAGAAAGTTTTGTCATCTGTATTTCATGGATGACATTTTGACTCCAACCCTTACTAGCTATGTGACCCTAAAGACATCACTTAACCTTTGCGTGCCTCTGGCAAGTCCCTAAGACTTATTTATCCACCAACACCCATTGGTTTCACTTTCATTTGTGGAAGGAATTCTGACAAACTAGGGTTTCCCAATGCTGACAAAGTGGCCTATCCTTTAAGTTTTAATGGACTTAAAATTGCACTAAGAATTTTGGGACACCCTGTATTTGTATATCTGCTTTTTAATTTTTTTTTCTGAACTCAAGAAATAAAACAAGCTTTTCCATAACATAGTAGAATAGAAAAAAAAAAACTATACATGAAACTGCAAATATATTATGTACAACTTGCTACTCCTTTTAAATATATAATAAAGTTATCATGTAACTTTTTATTTCTTTTTTTCCCTCCTCCCCCAACCCATCCTAGAGATGGCTCCATTAGACACAAATATGTGTGTGTGTGTGTGTATGTGAAACCATTCTATACATATATTTATAAGTTCTTTCTCTGGATGCAGATAGCATCTTCTGATTTCATATGTCCTTTGTAGTTAATTTGAGTGCTTGTAATGGTCAAAATGACTTGGTTACTCAAAGTTGTTCTTTAAAAAATATTGCTGCTACTGTATACTATACATGTATGTATATGTGTGTATATATATTATATATAATATGTAATATATATTAATATGTTAAAGACAGTTGGTCCAAATATTATGAAAGACATTATAAGTAACTGAATGTGATGAAGTTTTAAAAAAATCTGACAATTTCAAGAGACTTAAATTATTTCTAACCCAGTAGTACAGCAATGATTACTTGACATACTCACATAAATACTGTGCCTTTCACATTACCAAAAATAATTGGCTCTTAGCTACCACAAACTGAACAGCAGGTAGGCGATGTGGCTGTAGTTGCCAAAGCATAAAGGATCATTCAGACATTCTCTGAAGGTTTTACACTTGTTTAGATGTTACTGAAATCCTATTCAATAAAATATGGATTCAGACTGTTGTCCCACAATGGAAAGCAAGAGGCAGAATTGCTTTTGTAATTGAGGGAATTACCGATTATGAGGAGTTTCTAAGACCTTCCATTTTACTTCTCTGTTCATTTCATAACATTTGCAAGGCTTTTGCCCTGAGGCAAAGCTGGATATTCCTTGAGACATTAAAAATGTAGACTAAGGGATTTATCCTTGCCTTTGCTTGCTTAGCTCATTCCCAACTCTCCTATCCACTTATTCTTTGACCTACCAACCTCTCGTACTGATGTGTTCCCAGTGATGGACCATCTCTTCTATCTGTCCTTCAGAATGAGTATTTTTATATAGGGAAGGGAAGGAGAAGGGAAGTAAGCATTTATTAAGCATCTATTATGTTCCAGGAATTGTGCTATGTGCTCAACAAACAGTATCATTTGATCCTCACAATAACCCCAAGAGGTATGAGCTATTATTACTCCATCTGACAGTTGAAGAAACTGAAACAGGGATTAAGTGCATTATCTAGGTTCACGTTAAGTAGAAAGTGTCTGAGGCTGGATTTGAGCTCAGGTCTTACTGACTTCAGGCCCAATACTCTAACCATTGCACCACCTGGATGCCTAGTTACAGGCTTTATGAGAATATTATATCCTTCCTGTGAAAAGCATCCTTAAAACCTTGAGGCATGTTGACTCTGAGATAAACATATGTTGTACTTCTTACTGAAATACACAATGATAGGTAAAGTATCAGTTTGTAAACTTTTCAATAAAATGGAAGTCATTTTTTCTACTTTGATTATGACACTGGCCCCAATATTATTTCTCTACAAAGCAAAATAAGATCAGAGGATTGAGTATTTGTCATCTTTCTTGCCAGCTATAATGACCTACTGATGACCACATTTTGTTTCTACTAGCTAACAAGATCATAGAATCAGAGCTTTCCAATTGAAAGGAAAATCAGAGGATATCTAATCTTCCCATTTTACAGATAAGGCTCATAGAGGGTAAGTGATTTGCCCTTGGTTACACATGTATTAAATAGTAAAATAAATTCTCTCGCTTTCCTGGCTTCCTTCCACGCCCAGCTAAAATTCTACTTTCTGCAAGAAACTATTTCAAGTCCTCAATGCTAGTGCCTCCCTCTGAGATTATCTGTAGTTTATTTTGTATATATATATATATATATATATATATATATATATTGTATATATATTATATATATATATTTTTTTGTGCATAGTTGTTTGCATGCTGTCTCCCCCATTAGACTATGATCTACTTGAGAGTGTGACAAGCAAATTTCTTGTTCAGGCTTTTTGCCCCCACTGTGTTAAGAAAAATACTAGCCCAGGCTCTATCTTAAATTTCTAGAAATTGTTTCTGGAAGCTAGAAGGTCACACCACCTTCTAAAGTCTGCAAAAATCAAAGTCGGGAAACAAAATCACAGCTTTAGTTTTAACCAGCTAGTTCCCTGACCTTTCTAATGCAGGCAGCCTTATTTTCCCCTTCTTTTACTTGTTTCCAGATATGTATAACTTTATCTTCCCTTCCTACTTTCTTTCCTTTTTTTGAGATAATCACAGTTAAGTGACTTGTCCAGAGTCACACAGCTAATATGTATCTGAGGCTAGATTTGAACTCGGGTCCTCCTGACTCCAGGTCCAGTGCTCTATCCACTGTATCACCTAGCTGCCCCTCCCTTCCTACTTGCTGTAAATTTCCATTATTCCCATGATGCTTATGTATTCACATTTTGTTGCTAAGAGTGATGCTCTGAGCTCACTCATTAATTGGTAAGTTTTCAACTGAGTTTGAGTTGTGAGAAGAAAAAAAAAAAAACAAAAATCTACAGTTACTATCTCCATATCATTGTTTTGGTGATTGAAAGCAGTACCTAATAAATGGAGCCTCAGGTAAATTTTATCTCGAGTAGCAACTATTTTTGCCTTTCTTTTTGTCCCACTACTTAGCCTCATGTCTGAAATATAATAAACACTTAATCAATGCTTGTTATTGTTGTTGTTTTAGTTGTGTGTCTCAAAATTAATCCAGTTAACCCAGCTCTTTCTGTTATTGTATTTTGCATTTCCTATAAGTGATGTCACCTATGATAAAAACTGTCAACTCTAGATCCAATTCACAAAACCCTTGAATATCAGAAAGAGAAGAGATCTTAGAGCTCATCTTATCCAACCTTTTCATTTGACAGATTAGGCAACTGAAGCTTGCAGACATGAAGGTTCTTTCCCCAAGGTTACATAATTAAGCAGAAAGACTCCAACCCAGCTTATCTGACTGTGAATGCAGGATGGAACAGGTAAATCCTGTTTGTGATATGTTACTGTTTTCTTTGAAGGTATAGTGAGAGATCCTACTGATGATATGTATATATATAAATATATATGATGGTATGTGTATATATATATACATATAAAGGATGATATGTGTGCTTGTATATATTATATATGTGTGTGTGTGTATATATATGTGTGTATATATATATATATATACACACACTCACATATACATGTATATATATACATATACCTGTATAGCCAGATATACAGGCTCATGGCTTATGGGCTTGTGAGGAAAGTGTTTGGTTGACTATGAAATGCCCTATGTGTGTTTGAAGAAATCTTTATTGTTGATGTTATCATTATGATTATAATATCTACTAGATCTATAATTTTATTTTTTCTTTCTTTTCCATCCTTTCTTTTCCGCTCTCTTGCTAAGCCCATATAAGCAACAGTATATTTGCTCTGGTCTGTCGAGTTCCAAAACCTCTCCAACCTTTTCTCATTCCTCCCTAGAGCTCCACATGCTGAGGTCATTAGCAAGATACCGCACTTTGGAGGAGGAGAAACTGAGTAAACAATCTAGTCCCAAATGGTGAAGGTAGGAAATGTTTAACAAAGGTCTAGAATCTAAGAGCTAAATAAGCAGTGCCCATTAAAGAAGGAAAATTGAGGACAAAGAGTCAAAAAAGAAAAGCAGCACCAGGCCTGTGGAAGGAAGTACCTTGAATTTAGAAGTACTTTTCTGAGATTACATTGTGAAAACAGAAGAGTGTTTTAAATGCCTTCCCCTGCATTACCAGAGATTTGCAAGGGAAGATTTGAATCTGCAACAATAGTAGAATTAGATCTTCAAGTTCTCCTTAATGATGCAGGATTGGCTATGTGGGAATTAATGCAAATAGAGAGCAGAGAAAATTGAGCTCTCCAAATTGAGTTCAGCCTTCAAGCTTGCTTTTGCTTTAGGTTAAAATATTCTTCTACTGTAGAAAAGAAGGCAGAAAGTCAGTTAAGATGTAGCAAAAGACTAGGTAACTGACTTTGAAATATCTCTGACTGGCAGCAGAAGATGAGGGAGAAGCTGGAATACTTGCATTTTTAGGTAGACTAAGCAGAAAAAGGCGTTACTAATTCACGTCTTTGTCTCTATGCTAAGTCAGCATTGTGGCACGGATTATTCTTCTCCAGGACAAAACATAGTTACAAAATCCCAGACTGACTTCTATTTGAAGGAATGCCTGCTCTGCTAAGGGAGTAGCTATTATTGCAGGAAACCAGATGATAAAATCAATATCATATTAGCTAGAAAGAATTAATCAACTGGAAATTATGCATATCAAATAATATTCAATAGAATACAATTTATACAATGTAATACACAAACATTCATTATTTCCTACGTGTCAAGAACAAACTTTAGATAAGATAAGGGCCCTGCCCTCAAGAGGATGATCTGTAGCTGCGGGTAATAGCCAACACAGTTAGACATAATTACAGATGGTACATGATAATTACATTGAAAATTACAAAACAAAATGCCATGTGAGATCAGGGTGGGGATAGATTGTTATCAAACAAATGGATCTCAAGGAGGTAAATATTGAAGGGAGCATTATCTCAATCCATGTTGTATATGTCTGTCTATGACAATATCTATATCTAAAATATATATTTAAAAATATATGTACACATCATCTTATATTACAGATAAATTTCCTATAAGTGATGTCACCTATGATAAAAACTGTCAACTCTAGATCCAATTCACAAAACCCTTGAATATCAGAACTAGAAGAAGTATACACACATGTATTCATAGTCTTACAGAAGACAATCAAAATTGTCATGTGCCAATTTTCTTTAGGGAAAATTTCTCAATATCTGAAATTATCAAAAATCCATATTTTAAAAAGAGATCAGATGCCATTGCTGTGTGTAAGCCCATGGAGGATGATAATAATCCTACCACACCTTAGTAGATAGTTTTCATGAGTTCCTATGAACAAAGGAAAAAAAAAAAAAAAGGAATCACTTGGTGGCCAATCTTACTATGATGGGATTTTCTGTACTTAATTGGATTGGTCTTTAGAAGACACTAGTTATGTGACCCTGGGAAAGTTATTTCACTTTTTTGTTCAGTTGTAAAATGGGGATAATAATAACATCTCCTTCACAGAGCTGTTGTGAGGATCAAATGAGATACTACTTGGAAAGCAGGAAGAGCAATACTTGACATGTGAATGCATGTTCCCTTTCCCCTTCCTTCCCTTCCCTTCCCCACTTAAGAGTATAAACATTGTGTCTATTGGTGAGTCCATGGTAGAATCTTGTGTAACTTGGTATGCCTTCAAAAACCTAAGGTAACTTCCATGCCATACTTGGAATATGGATTTCAGAAGTTTGTCTTCAGTATTTATAAACTGATTATTTCTTTATTGGCAAAAATTTTCAAAGATGAGTAACCAAATATATTAATTTTTTCATTGTTTTTTAATTCCAGTCTTCTAGGGGAACTCCTGGTTTAGAAAGACTCTATTGATGCAGATGTAAAACTTATCTGTAACTTAGAGTTTTAAGAGTTGCCAATGGCACTGAGAGGTCCTCAACTATAGGCCACAGATCAGATCTCTAAAGAAGAGAGGGCGCTCCTATGCCAACTAGTTCAACTCCCTCATTTTGTAGATCCAGTGAAATGCGAAATATTCAAATGTTATTTCTGCTTTCATGACATTTCCCTTCTAGATATTTCTATCTACTTACAGAGTCAGCTTCTTAGTTCACAGTCTTATTTACCTTTCTGTTTTTTGTAACGCCTTAGTCTCTCTGCCTCAAATCTATTCCCACTTTCAGCTATTCTCCACCCACCTGCCAAAGGGATTTTTCTTAAGCACTTATCACTCCCCTACTCAGATTTTAGTGATTCCCTATTGAATCTATGATAAAATATAAATTCATACGCTTGCCTTTTACAGCACTACCAAACCAAACAGAGCTGCAGATGGAAATTGGACAATTACCCAGCATGGGAGGAGGCTGAGATTCTCACTCTCCCCATGATTATTTGATGTCATTCTGGAAATACTAGCAACATCAATAAGACAAGAAAAAGGAATTTAAGACAAATAGATAAAGGAGGAATAACTTGGAAAATCCTGGGGAACAGGCAAAGATACTAAATGAAATAATTTTAAGTAGATACTAAACTGAAACAAAAAATTTTCAGTAAAATTACAGGCTACAAAACAAATTATCAAAAATCAATAGCAGTTCTATATAATATAACTAAATACCAAATGCAATATCATAAGACAAATTCCACTCCAAATAACTACAAAATATGTAAAATATCTGGGGACTAATTCACTAAAGGAAAAAAAAAATACTTGTATAGATTCAATTAGGACTGTTCAGTGCTTATAGATGGGCTGTGTCGATACAATAAAAATGACAATACTACCCAAATTAATTTGCAATTTTAATGCTATACCAATCAAATTATCAAAGCCTACTTTACAGAACATGATAAAATAATAAAAAAGCTTTTGGGGAAACAAGAGATCTATTATATCAAGGGAAGTTAGAACTAAGGGAGGAGAGCACTTCTGGACCTCAAATTATATTATGAAATCATCAAAATCATCTATTATTGGAAGAGAGAAAGAGAAAGAGAGAGAGAGAGAGAGAGAGAGTGAGAGAGAGACAGAAAGAAGAGGAGAATAAAAAAAGAAGAATCAGAAATAATGGAACTCAAGCACCCAGTGTTTAAAACATAAATTACTTAGGAAAGCACTCCCTATTTAATAAAATCTACAGTGAAAACTGGAAAGCGATCTGGAAGAAATTAGGTTTAAACCAACACCTTATACCTTATTCTACAATATATTCTAAATGTACAAGTGACCTCAATATTAAAGATCATACTATAAAAATTATAAGAGAAGATCATATATTTCACACAATAGTGGATAGAAAGATATACTCAACCAAATAAGGGGTAGAAGCAATTATGGAAGATAAAAGAGAATTCTGCCTACATGAAACTGAAAACCTTGTGCACAAACACCTAGGATAAGAAGAAAAACAGTAGAATGGGAAAATCTGTATCAAATTTCTCTGATAAGGATCTGGTATCCAAACTATACAAAGAATTAACATATATACACATACATATGCATACATTCAAATATATGTACATGTGCATCCAAAAATTATTCTCTAATAGATAAATGACCAAAGTGGATGAATAGTTTTCCAAAGAAAATTGTAAGATGTGGGGTCCTGATTGGGAAAAAACCATCAAATATAGTAATAAGTGAAAAAGCATAAAAACTTAAACTCTGAAAGGTGGAAACCCAAACATGGTGACTTGTTTACAGTTATAATTTAGGTACTTAATTAAATTTTAGACACTGAGTCATAACTTAAGATACTATGACCTATGAAAGCCAAAACAAGAATATTGTCACCTATATGTGACTGGGACATGATTGATACACAAACTTAAGTTTGTTCATAACGTTGACTTAACTTCCAAGCTCATTACTAAACAGAAAACCAAAAATATGCACCAATTAGTAGCGATGCACTCTAGCTCCTCCTGCCTTTTTCTGTTTTCTATAATTACCACAAGAATTGTTGGGGTTCTTTAACAGGGATCCACTAAATTGTCTGGTTGCCACCCCAGGCTGAAGATTGCCCCTCTTTGTAAGTATTCATAATGATTGATTAAACCACTATCCACAATCAGTCTGGAGAAACTTGGCATCTTCCTTTGGTATGATGTCCCACAGTTATGGGAGAGGTACAGGGTTCCCCAGCCAGGGGAATTCTGGACCTTACACAAGATACTAACTATTTTGTGAAAGAACTCTTCAAGTCACTAGTAAGAAAAATACAAAGCAAACAACAATGATACTTTATATCCTGCAAATTGTCAAAGATGACAAGAGATGAGAATAGTCAATGTTGGATGGATTGTGAGAAGGTAGTTACACTGTTCTGATGTTGGTAGAACCATGAATCAGTACAATCATTTTAAATGCAATTTGAAATTATGCAAATAAATTAAACATATTATTTTTTACCATTTGACCTAATTATTTGTACCTTTTGACCTGGAGAATACACTACTAGACTTATACCCAAAAAAGGCTATTTACAAAAAGAAAGTCTCTATATAGACCAAAATATTTATGGAAGTAGTTTTTATGTTAGCAGAGAACTGGAAATAAACATGCTCATCTCAAGCTAAACAAATTGTTACAGGTGAATGCAATTGAATATTACTCTTCTGCAATAAATGACACGTATGATAAAGACAGAGAAACATCAAAAGACATAAGTGAACTGATAAAGTGTGAAGTAAGCAGAAACAAGAAAACAACATGCACAATGACTACAATAATAAAAATAAAACATCACCCCCCCAAAAATCAGAAGTGGATGTTGTAAAATTATGAAGAAAAAATTGGCTTAAAAGGAAAGATCAGAAGACACACCCATTCTACCCCTAGGGAGATGTAGGATATCAAAAAGCATACATTTACTTTTAGATTTTTTGAGTGTATTGATTAGTTATACGGAGTTTTCCTCTTCTTTTCCTTTTTTCTTTTTTGTCTTTAAAACAATATTTGTTATATGAAACAGCTTTCTCATAGGTTGAGGCGAGAACACTGAATTACTTTATAATGATGTTAAAAACAGAATTCATCAACAAAAAAACTTAATTAACATTAATAAAATGAGGCATTGTTTTAAGATGAATCTTATCCCAAGGTGGCTTATAATCATGGAGGCAGACCATGGAACAGAAATCTTAATGCCAACCCACTGACATTCCTACTAATTTAAGGTAACTGAGTAGACCTTGAAATTTTTAATTGAAGCAGACAGCTATCATATATGAGCCAAGTAATCTCTCACTTTTCTGAACTTGTAAAGCATTTATTTTCTGTAGTATTCATTTTACTGTGACTCCATGCTTGTATTGTTAATTATGTATTAATAATTAAAAGTCTCATTGCCTAATTTAAATCCTTGAAGATAAGGATTTAGTCTTGTGATAATAAGTACTCTTTTGCAGTAAACTAGGAAAGCACCTGATTTGTAATTAAATGATGAGAGTATGAATGTTGACTCTGCCAGCATAGCTTTTGTGAAACTGGGTAAATCACTTGAATTCACTGGGACAGTTTCCTCATTGAATAAGAAAAATCTTGAACACTATGATATGTATGGCTCCTTTCGGTTTTAAATCTCTTATGCTGTGATAGTTCACCTTCAAGTCACTTGTTGCTCATTAAATAATTATGAGTTACTGATCCCAAATGCAAATCAAAATTGAGTCCCTAAATGACACAGATTTCTTCTATTCTCAACATGACCTACAACTCATTGGAATGTTTATTTTTAGAATTAACCCGAGGATTTTTTGATTTTTCATTTTAGTCTTCATAATGGCTTCTGGGGTAATGCTATCCTTTTCTTGTCTGTACACTAGTTTAATCTTCTCATTTTACATATGAGGAAATGGAAGCCTACAGAGCTTAAGTGCTTTTCTGAAGTCACACTATTGGTAAATGTCAAAGATGGAAATTTGAACTTAGATCTTCTGACTCCAAAGCTGGAGTTCTTTCCACTGTCCCACAACACCTCCCATTGTTCAGCCTAAAGTATTGATATAGTGTCCCATATTTACCTAATTGCTAATGTGTGTCCAGGTATGCAAATACTTTGGGGATATGCCATGGAAAATCCTATCTTGATCATAGGGGCGTATTATTATGAATAAGTATAAATATGTGTTGTTAAAATCCAGTGCTCCAACATGGCAGCTTACTAATATAGGCTGTTTGATATTAGGTCATGAAAAAACAACAACATTTTAAATGCATTGTGTCATAGCTGAGCCATTGCTTTTGCTTTCTGACAGAGGAGGACAGACATATTGACACTGTTCTCCATTTTCCATATATTTTATTCAAATCTGAGAGTCTCCATCAAAGACCCATAAAGCAATTTCCCAGCTGGTAATATTTTCATTTACCAGCCTTCTGAAAAATTATTCTAGACCCCTTCATTGAGAACATTTATTCCAAAGCATATTCTATCAGATTGGATCGTGCTTGTGAATAAATGGGGTTGGGTTATTTATGCATTCTGTAGATCACTCATTAATTTCACTCCCGGGTAAAAGGCCATACCCTAGTAGAGGAGATCCAAGACTCCCCACATCTGTGAAAGCATAATGAGGAAATGCTATAGTCATCTTGCCAATTATTGTTGGGAAGCAACATTTTAAAATGTTACCCATTTCAAATTTGAGAGATACCTCATTATTTCCATGTCGTGATTTTAAAAAGAGAACCAATGTAGCTCTTTTGTACATCTATAATGTGACATGTGCTATTATTTGAACCATAAAAATGTAGTCTGATACTAGGCATTTCCAGAGTGCAGGAGGGTTTCTACACTGGCAAAAAGAAGTAAATTACCTTGTAAATTGCTTCCAAAATGAATGATTCCCATGCAGTTATTCATAGAAGAATGGAAAAATAAAAGGCAAAGTTTGTTACCAGCAGATGACTATTGGGAATAGTTAGAGACCATTGGTTTGGCTTCTAGAATTTATACCTCTTAGAGATCACTAAGCAGAAATCTGATTGGCCATTTGTGAAATAGCAGTGAAGAATTGGGGAAAATGTACATTTAGTGTTAGTTATAGAAAAAAATCATGAATTAATGGATATGTGTCCTTGTTAGTTGTGCTTTTCATTTTCTTTAACTCCTCCTCCCCATGCTCTCTGTACTGCTTTCAACAAAGTATTTTATATCAATTGTTTCAATCTCAATATTAATGGAAGCATCAGCTGATTATCCATATCTCCTCCAGGGATATTTACATTTTAAGTTCGATGTCTAATTATGAATGACTTTTTTCAGGCCAGGATTAGCTTGGATAAGTGGGCAATGAAGTAGTTGGAGTCTAGGTATGCAAACTAAGAGGTAGTTTACTGAAATACAAAAAGGATAAAATTCTCAAGCAATATGCAAGGACAAATACTGAGCATAATATCTTCACTTGATCTTCCTATTTCCCTGCAAAGACAGGCTTGATGATTTTAGGTGAAGATGACCACACTGAAAGATCAATGCAGTGGTCAACCATAATTCCAGAAGACTGATTATTAAAAATGATACCCACTTCCTGACAGAGAAGTAATGGACTAAATATTCAAAATAAGATGAAATTTTTGTTCATGGCCAATATGGGAATTTGATTTGCTTGATTATGCACATTTTATAAGAGTTTTGTTTTCCTTTTTTTCGAATGAGGAAAGGGGAGGAGGTGAGCAAAAGAGTAAAGAAATGATAATTAACTATAAAAATAATTTTAAAAAAGCCTGTTATGTATGAGCAGTTGATGAGCACTAGATATTGGGTCCTTATATACTTATTAGGAGGCTCTCTTTATCAGAGAGTCACTTACTTAAGACCTAGACCTTTGTTTTAGGTCATCTTCCTGGGGTAAGTTTGTTGTCTAATCGTGTTATGGAGCATAGCCTAGTGGAGAAACTGCTGGGTTTGTAGTCAGGAAGACTAAGGTTCATATTCTGCTTCTTACCTTTCTTACTCTGTGACCCTGGCCAACTCACTTGACATGTATGTTTTTCATACATAAAACCTTAGTTGGTGGAGGTAATTCTCACATTGTGGTGTTCCCCAGACTTACCAAATCAGAGATCCTTTAAATACATTTATTTGGTAAAGAAATTTCAAGCATTTTGGAAGCAGGTAGGAAAGATATTGATGCCTATTCCTAACCTCAACAATTTTCAAGCATTGTTGAATGCATTTGGAATAGGGATATGAGCTGTCAGCATTGTTTAGTGTTATTCTTCAATGTCAGTGGTCTCATGTTTAGCAGCCACAGAACCTTTGAAGTCCCTATCTTATAACTGGTTTCCAGCTGTGTTTTAACTCAGGTGTTCATTTCCATTATTAAAACAGTGAAATATTTGTCTGTGACAACAGCCGTATGTCCAGTATTCTTGTATATGTCACCATGAGGGTTTGTAGGACATGACAGGTGGTGTACCTGCGTATGGGTTGCTCTGGCATGATAATTCATGATGGCTCTCAGAGGGAGGGGGAGCAATTTACATATCAAAGGGCAAATGCATCCATCCAATGTCAGCAATATGAAATAGGTAAAAGACTTACAATATGAAATTATATTTATTTATTTTCACCAAACCTGTGATTTTCTGGTATATGAAATTCCTAATGAGTAAATTCCATCTGCTAATGCAAAATTCTACCTGCTTTAAAGACTATTGTCTTATTTTCTGTATGTTTTTAATTCTTCCAAAGAAAGGCAGTATTACTAGTAATCACTTCATTCTTCTTTAAATGATTGTACTAATAACAATGACCTAGATTCCATTGGAGGCTTTATTTAAAAAAAAAAAATCAAAACAAAAACTTGATAGCAAGGGTTCCTATAGATTCTAGGTGGGCTTCAAGGATGTTCCCTAGACTTGATTGAATTCAAAGTTTGTAGAACAGTTTTGTCATTAAATAAATTTATTTGGTGATAAAAAAAAAGTTTATTGTCTTAGAGAGCTATGTATTTCCTAAAAATCTTATAACTGGCATTTAAAATAGGAATGATATCTATCTATTTTATACAAATATACATATATTTGTATAATTATATATTCAAATATATAAATAAATATAATAAATATAAATATATAATATATAACATATATAATAAATATACATTTATAAATATAAATAAAATATATAAATAAATATAATTATATATTTAAAACATACACATATATGTATATACACATGCACATATAGTACTTATATCAATAGCATTGAATTCTATTAAATATTGATTGAGCAACTATATTCTGATTGGTGCTAGGGAAGGTATCAAAATGAAGCTAGCGGCAACGTAACGAGTTGCTTGATCCTATTTAATAATAAGAACTAAATGCTATCAGCTCAACATTCATTGTCAGCAGTTAAGTTTAATCCCTGTGGTTATGTGCATCACTCAGAAAGCAGGGTCTAGATCTAGGGCAAGATCGACTCCTTGCTGACTCAGAGAGCTTACTACCTTTCTACTTTTGCTCTACTGATTTTGTGGTTGACATTGCTCATCACTTTTTTCTAAGAGCTTCATGTGGTTTTATCCACTCAGATTATAAGTCAACCTTCAATTGAATCTAGGAAGCTTTGTTTATCTGATCCCTGTTGCATTTCAATTTAGATAAATTTTGAAGATGTAACTGAATATAGCCCAATAATGATGATGATGATGATGTCAGAAATTAAGAAATACAAAAATGAACCAATGGGCATCCTTTCCCAGCCTATGTATTCTACTCAGGTTAAGTCAAATTCTACTTTAAACAAGCACATTCCAAAGCCAGGAGATCCACATTAATTAAAAGCCAAACACCTTAGCAAAAAAAAAACAAAAAAAAACAAAAAAAGGGGATGGGGAGAATTAGCAGGCCCCTGTTAGTGAGGAGCCATTATTCTATATCTCACCTTTCAGGTTTAGTTCAGTCACTCCCATAAATCAACCATGTCTATAACTCTAGAGATTTTAAGGCAAGGTTCACTACATATTTAGGTAGGTTAAAATTAAATTAAACGTACATTTATTAAACATTTGATCCTTACTAGGTACTTCTGCCTATAAAAGGATAAATGACCTTGGCCCCTGCCCTCAATGTACTTACAATATAATAGCAATATAGTATATTGGGCATTTGAAAGATGACTACTTGTTATGGAATATTGAAACAAGGGTCCTGAAAACTAATTCTATGAGAATCTAGTCAAGGAAAATGCCTTCCTTGTCACTCTGCCCTGTTTTACTTACTATGCTATTCAGATATTTGGAATTAATTATTTGTGTATATGTCATAGCTCCCTGTTAAACTTTGTTAGGGAATGGAATATGCTGTCTTTTTTATCTTGACAGTCACTTATCACAGTGATTTGTATATGGTAGATGCCTAATCAATTTTCGAAACAAATGGAATTATATTGCTGAGTTGAATGGGGCTTTTGATGTTAATGGCTCACATCCAGAGAAGTAAAAGGAGTGTTAGAATACAATTATATTCCCAAAATAGTTTAAAACTTTCTCAATGTATAGTAGAGGAAATTTCACTTATTGGAACTCCAGAACACTTTATCCAGTGTCATTATCAATCAATTCATCATTTGTCTATTAATTGCTCACATAGAACAATGGATTTACTAATTTGCCTCCCACACTAGGAAGGATTGTATGATTTCTATCTATTAAATTCCCTATCCAATTATAGCTCTTATTCAAAATTGTTCAAAACTAAGTTCTTTCATGAAGTTATTTTTTTATCACAAATAATTCATTATTTCGTTAATTGTAATTGTCTCTTCATAGTTAAGCATAGAACTCTTATATTGTTTCTCACATTATTGGCTGTTTTATTTCCCACATTACTATTATATTTGATTCTGATATTATTAGCTTACTTTTAATGTATTTATTAGGTTTATAGAACATAGTATCATATATTTAAAGCTAGAATGGACCTTAGGTTTTACTGAACCCAGCCTTCTTATTTTATAGATGAGGAAACTGAGTGACAGAGAGGTTAAGTGACTTGCCCAGGGTTAATCAAGTAGTACATGTCTGAGGTAGGATTTGAATCCAGGTCTTTTTGACTCAGTCTTGTGCCGTATCTATTACATCATAATTTCTTTACTCTTTAACTTGATTGTTCCTTAATGGTAGAAATTGTGCAAATACATACTACGTCTAAATCCATTTGGGGCCCATCTTGGTCAATGGTGTAAGAATTGGTCTACATCTAATTTCTGCTTTACAGTTTTCTCATTTTTTTAAATTGAATTCCAAAAAAAAAATTACTTCCTTTTTTAAATTTTATTTTTAATTTATGGACTAAAATAAGCATTTCCGTAATACAGTACAATAAAAAAGATGATTGCATATGAAAC
The DNA here is from genome assembly GCF_900497805.2 of Vombatus ursinus. NCBI lineage: Eukaryota > Metazoa > Chordata > Mammalia > Diprotodontia > Vombatidae > Vombatus > Vombatus ursinus. The sequence goes on along the minus strand of NW_020954556.1, from coordinate 35,196,154 downwards.
TAACTCTACTATGAACAACTTGCTATTCTTTTCAAATTTACAACAAAATTATCATGTAAATTTCTTTTTTTTTCTTCCTTCCCCTCCCACCCAAGACATGGCCACCATTAGATACAAATAGGTATAAATATATGTGAGGTTATTCTATACATACTCCTATTTATCAATTCTTTCTATGGAAGCAGAGAGTGTCTTTCTTCATATGTCCTTTACAGATAAATTGGATATTTATAATAGTCAAAATAACTTATTCACTCACAGTCATTCTTTTTAAACTTTTTTATGTTTTAATAATAGTATTTTATTTTTTTCAAATTACATGCAAAGAAAGTTTTCAACATTCATTTTTATAAGATTTTGAGTTCTGAACTCCACCACCCCCTCCACACTCCTCAAAATGGCAATCAATCTGATACAGGTTATACATGTAAAATCATATTAAACATTTCCACATTAGCCATGTCGTGAAAAAGGAATCACAACAAAAGGGAAAAATCAAGAGAAAGAAAAAAACAAAAAAGATAAAAATAGTATGTTTCAATCTGCATTCCAACTCCATAGTTCTTTCTCTGGACGTGGATAGTATTTTCTGTCATGAGCCTTTTGGAATTGTCTAAGATCATTGTATTGCTGAGTACAGCCAAGTCCATCAAAGTTTATCATCACACAATGTTGCTGTTACAGCGTGCAATGTTCTGTTTCTGTTCACATCACTCAGCGTCAGTTTATGTAAGTCTTTCCAAGTTTTTCTGAAATCTGCTTGTTCATCATTTCTTATAGCACAACAATAACCCATTATATTCATATACCACAACTTGTTCAGCCATTCCTCAATTGATGGGCATCCCCTCAATTTCCAATTCTTGGCTGCCATAAAAAGAGCTACTATAAATATTTTTGTATATGTGGGTCCTTTCTCCTTTTTTATGATCTCTTTAGGATACAGAACTAATAGGGGACTGCAAGGTATGCACAATTTCATAGCTCTTTGGGCATAGTCCCAGATTGCTCTCCAGTATGGTTGGATCAGTTCACAACTCCACCAAAAATGCATTAGTGTTCTAATTTTCTCACATCTTCTCTAACACCCATCATTTACCTTTTCTGTCATATTAGCCCATCTGATAGGTGTAAGGTGGTACCTCAGAGTTTTTTTTTAATTTCATTCTCTAATTAGTAGTGATTTAGAACTTTTTTTCCATATGACTATAGATAGCTTTAATTTCTTCCTCTGAAAACTTCTTGTTCATATCCTTTGATCATTTATCAGTTGGGGAATGACTTGTATTTTTATAAATTTGATTCAATTCTCTTTATGTTTTAGAAGTGAGGCCTTTTAAGAAACACTGGCAGCAAATATTGCTTCAGAGCTTTCTGTTTTCCTTCTAATCTTGGTTGCATTGGCTTTGTTTATGCAAAAGCTTTTTAATTTAATGTAATCAAAATTATCTATTTTACATTTCATAATGTTCTCTATCTCTTGTTTGGTCATAAATTCTTCCATTCTCCATAATTCTGATAGGTAAATTATTTCTTGCTCTCCCAGTTTGCTTACAGTATCAGCCTTTATATCTAAATTGTGTACCCATTTTGACTTTATTTTGGTATGTGATATAAGATGTTGGTCTATGCCCAGTTTCTGCCATACAATTTTTCAGTTTTCCCTGCAATTTTTGTCAAATAGTGAGTTTTTATCCCAGAAGCTGGCATCTTTGGGTTTATCAAACAGTAGATTACCATAAGCATTGTCTACTGTGTTTTGGGTGCCTGATATATTCCATTTATCCACCACTCTATTTCTTAGCCAAGACCAAATAGGTTTGATGATTGCTGCTTTATAATATAGTTTTAGATCTGGTACAGCTAGGCCACTTTTTTTTGCATTTTTTCCCCATTAATTCCCTTGATATTCTTGACCTTTTGTTCTTCCAGAAGAATTTTGTTATTATTTTTTCTAGTTCTATAAAATAATTTTTGGTAGCACTGGCACTGTAATCATTAGGACCTGAGTTCAAATCTGTCCTCAGATTTGAGGACACTTACTAGCTGTGTGACCCTGGGCAAGTCACTTAATCCTGGTTGCCTTGCAGAAAAAAGAAAAAAAAAGAAAAGGAGTAAAGAAAAAAAAAATTGCTATCTATTTTTTCTGTGCTGGGGCTAAGAGCTTCCCATTGACTTTCCTGGACTCTGTATGTGCTGGGCTGCATTCCCCTTTTATTCAAGTGAGACAGACTTTTCCTGAAGTTCTTCTAAATTATCTTAAACTACAAATTTTTTTCACCATGTCTTTTTGTGGGTTCTGTTACTCCAGGATCTACTTATAGGCTTGATTTAATGTTGTTTCTGAGAGAAACTGGGGAGAGCTCAGGCAATTTAGTGGCTTCACTCTGCCATCTTGGTTCTGCCCCCTCAAAGTCATTCATAAAACATTATTGCTGTTACTGTATACAATGTTCTCTCTCTTTTTCTCTCTCTCTGTCTCTGCAAAACTTGGACCCTGATATCACAGTTATCGATCTGTTAGTAGAAAAGGTAGGATGGGCACTAAGACAGTAAAGATGACAAAAGCAGCTAGATTAAACCAAATGTAAATGAAGTAGATTTGTTCTACAAGTGTAATAATTATGAGGCTATTTAAGAGATTAATTAATTCACACATCTGAAAGAGGGAAAGAAACAAAAACATTGAAAAAATAGATATTACTAATATAAAAAGGCACACACAAGAATATCAACATCTACTGATATATACACTTACCTCACATGTAGTATTTTCTTTTTGAAATAACTTGAAGAACCATAGATATTCATGTTACTATTGATCAGCATTGGATCTGTTCTCTTTCTAGCCTGGGCCAGTCCTTCCCCTTTTAGGCAACTTGAGGACCTTCTATTCCAAGGAATTCATTATATTAGTTCTAGATAGGTGCAAATACTTGATTGACTTCAGCCATATTCCAGCTCAGTCTCCCTAAGCTCAAGAGCTCCTCCAGCTTCAGTCTCTCTAGGAGCAGGGATTGCAGGCATGTACCATTAGGACTTCATGGCTCATATATAGCATTTTGATGAGAATGTGCATATTCATTGAGGGCATCCTTGATGAGGGGGTTAACATGGAATAAGTCCATATCTTTACTATCACACAATTGACTGAAAAATATAAAGAATACAATTTGGGCTTGTGTGTGTATGTTTATATGTGTGTGTATATACATATAAACATATGAGTAAATACACACACATTCAGGCAGCGAGGTGGCAAAATGGATAAAGCACTGGGCCTGAAGTCAAGAAGACCTGAGTTCAAATCTGGCTTCAGACACTTACTAGCTGTCTGATCCTGGACAAGTCACTTAACCCTGTTTGCGACAGTTTCCTCATATGTACATGGATATTATAGTCAATTCTCAGTAGTCATGGAAATTATATTCTGTAAAGTCACCTAGATCACTGCATAAGTGAATATTGAATCATTGCTTCTAGGGTAAATACAGGATTAGGTTCATGGGAGCCTATGGTCAAAAATTTATTGTAGCACTTTCCAGAGAGTTCTCACATGTAGATCGGCAAATTTCCTCTTCTTTTTTCTGGATGTACTGTAATGCTGATTCATTAACATTGAACTCACAGCCAGCAGCACTATAAATCATGCCTGAATGAAGCTTATCCAACATATATATTTTCTCTGTAAAGCACATCACAGCATTTTTGCGCTTAGGCATGCTAAATAGCACTTCAGCTCCACAGTTGGGAAACATTTTAAACATAGAAATCACTAACAAAAAACATAAAAATGCAAAAAATTGGCACTAAATAAACCAATAAAATGACATACTTGTTTGTAGTATGAGAGCTGGAACAGGAAGGCAGAATGTCACTTTATTCAACCTTAGCTGGTACAAAATTAGATTTTGTACCTCCTTTTCCATTTGGTCCATTTTTAGTGCGTTTTTGTGTCTCTTTTTCCATTTGACTAGTTCTGCTTTTTAAGGAGTTATTTTCTCCAGTGTATTATTTTTCCATTTGGCCAATTGTACTTTTTATGAACTCGTTTTCTACAGTTAATTGTTGTCCTTCCTTTTCCAAGCTATGGACTCTCTCTTGCATATCTCTCATTTCTTTTCTCAATTTTTCTTCTATCTCTCTTATTGAATTTTAAAATCCTTCTTGAACTCTTCCAAGAAGGCTTTATGGGCTTTAGACCAGTGCATATTTCCTTTTGAGGTTCCAGATTTGGGTTTGTGGATGATGTTGTACTCTTCAGAATTTCTGCCTTGATCATCGCTGTTCCCAAAATTAGAATCGATGGTACATTTCATTTTTGCTCATGGTGTTTGCTTATTTCCTGGCCTTTAAACAAATTGAGCTCTTCTGCTGAGGAGCAGGGGGCACTGACCCAAGCTTCTTGTGCTGGGAGCCTGGGGCCTGGTCACTCTGGCTTTGTGTTCTGGGGCTTCAGCTGCTGTCAATTGGAGGCTGTAGGGTTCTGGCAGGTTACCTAGTGTTGGGCTAGAATCAGCAACACTGGAACTCTAGGGGTAGGATTGGGTAGTCTGGTCCCTGGAGGTTTCCTGCTCACCTGGGCCTTTCCTTTCCCTCCTTTCACTTTCTTTGGTTCCTTTCAGATGGATGTTTCACTGCTGCAGGGTGTTTGCAGCCTGGGGCTTTCCCCCTTGCAGCACTTCCCACAGTTTTGCTGAGGCACTGGGAGACTTGACTGCTGTAGAACACAGAGGCACATGATGATTTTTTGAGGAGCTTTCCATTGGTTCTCCTGCCTATACTGAGGCACTCTGAGGTCCTGGTGTTGCTGTTTGCCTGCTCCACCACCTGGGTTTCAGGATCTCCCCTTGGTATGCCGAGTCAGGGAGGTGGGACTTTCTGCTAGCTTGCTGGAACACCTCCCATTCTATACTGCTCCCCTTCCCCCAGGGCAAGAGTGGCCTTTCTTGTTAATCCCTCAAGCTACCTAGGCTACTGGACTGCTGCACCCCATCTTTCTTCTGGTTCAGCTGTTCCAGGGTTTTTCCTGGGGTGATATTTTCTGGACTTTCAGAGGTTAATAAGGGACAGTAAGAGCAACTTACTTCTTACTCTGCCATCTTGGCTCCCGGCAATGATGATGATTATGATGATGATGAGAAGTCAGAGGAGGAGAAGGACAATGATGATGATTCAGGCAACAGTTGAGGCAGGTGACAGAATAAGTTTGTCAAGCCAGGCTTTCTTGGTGCCCCTAAAATCATACTAAGTTTATACATCTGTTGAACTTCAAAGATGATCCTATAATTGTGCTTGTGGATGAGAAATCCGACTAAATTGTCAAAGTCAGAGTGGAGAGAATAATGATTCACAGGACAGAGCAAATTAATAACTCATCAGGATTAGAGAAACACATTTTTCTCCATCTCTATTATTTGCCATTGTGTTTGGGGGGAAAATCTATCATAGCAACTCCACTCCTCCTGCTGTGTTTGCTTCATAAGAATAATGTTAAGCTGTGCAGTGGTTAATTCAGATTACCTGACTTGGAATAATAAATTTATCACCTTTATCAGCTGTTACCTTCTTTAGGAAATGCATTTCTTTGTATACCTTGTCATCACTTTCTTCCATGCTGGTTAGCTTTAAACAGTATCAATTCTTAGGAATATTGGTATTTTTCCACAGTTTCAATTAGTGATCTAGTGAGGTATCAGATTTTTCATTATTGCACTCATGATCAGTTCTTGATTATAACAATGCTAATTACTCATTTTGTATATTGTAATTTTAATCCTTAGTTTCTTCTCTACTGCCCAACTTTTAATAACAGTTTTTTTTGTCCAGTCTATCGCATGCTCAGAAAATTCAAATTTTAATATTATCTTGTACTTATACATGACTGGAAAGGTCAAGCTTCTATGCCCCTGAAAACTATATGCATGCCTCAAAATTGCATGATTTTTATATTATACTGTTTCCTGAACAAATACACTCAAAAAACAGCACAAAAATATACCTTGTTCACAGCTGGAGATGTAGTGCAAGAATGTCTTTTTAATCCTGTTTCATATTGGGGGAAATCTAGAGTCAGTGAAGTGAATTCATATCATGAGTAAGAAGTAACGTTTAGATGAATGTCCACACTTCCTGATGCGTGGCTTCTCACTCCTTTATGCAGTCTGCTAGGAAAAACTGGGATCTTAATCAGCTGATGCCATAAGAAGAGACTCTTTTATCTTGACTGCATTTTTTCAAAAAAAATCTGATAGCTATTTATATCTGTAATATGGCAAGAAATTTCTATGATCTTCAGTATTCCTCAGAAATCCTTCTTAGAGTAGTAAGAAATATTTGATTATAGTCAAATCTCATCACTAGAAATTAAGAGTTCAAGAAAGCTCAGTTTCTTATTGACTTTATTGACACAACCTAATTATTTAAAAAAAATCAAAGCTTTTTCTGGTAAATGTATTTATGACAAAGTGGAACACTGTTAATTGGTTAGTGGGTGGTGGGTGGCCTTGTCTATAGGATCTTAAGGCCACAAAAATGTTGGCATGTCAAGGCCCCAAAGGAGGAGGAATGCTATTTTTTTTCTTATATTCTTTACTATTAGTGTAATAAAACATTTAGGTGTAGGTTGTGTTCAGTGAAGACTAGTACCTCTGGTGTAAAGGCTGCTGAGCCCTTTTCAGGGATGCTTTCTACCATTGTGTCCACCTGTTCCACCTAACCACCTAACTCTCACATGTGGCTCCAAGAAGTTGTAGCATGCACAGCGGCCATATCCCAGCAAACTGTTTTGGCAGATGGGCTAAACCAGACTGAGGATAACAAGGGATCTCAAACCCATTGGTGAGTTGGGGGAGTGGGTGTCTACCCCAAGTATGTGAAGATTTCCCCTGGGGGAATGGCTGGATAAGAACAATCCCTTCCAATGACCATAAAGGCAGCTGAAGCAGGCTCTATGGAAGGCTCAGAGCTTGGTTAAGCATAGAAGACTCCAAAGTCGTCCAGTGCATCTTGCACCATCGTCAGTTGTCTTGATTCTGTCCTGTGACTGGACTGTTATGACTCTGGAGGAGAGAGTGAGGCCTACAACTTCATGCAACTCTGCCTCACTTAAATCCAATTTATGCATGAATCAAAATACATCACCCATACCATTTTACCATTTTTACCTATTTCAAAGTCCTGTGGCTACAGGCAAGTGATGAAGCAGCAGATGTGGATACATTGGGAGGTGTAGTCACGATACTGCACATGGGTGGCCCAGGCCATAGGGTCATCTTCTCACTGGAAGCAGCAGTGGGACTCGGCAGCCCTCTGGGTGTCTGAGCTACCTTTTAAGGATCACACTGCTCACCTCCTGGAGTGAGGAAGGAACTAAAAAAGGTGCCCTAAAAATTGTCTGCTTATCCAACTCTGGCCTGACTATTGAGGCAGGCGGGCTTCCAACCTCACAGTTGAAACACAAAAAAAGCTACAAAAAATTATTCAAAGAAGATTCCACTCACCATCAGCACATGGAATGTTGCACACTTATAGACAACACAAAATCCAGTAGACCTGAAAGATGAGCTGCTCTTGTTCCAAGAGAACTCAGAAGGTATTGCATTCAAATAGCATGAAACAAATAGCAATAAAACAAGGCTGGCAAATGAAGGTCAGCTAACTGAAGTTGGAGTGGCCCCAGTGAAGAGGAGTGCTGTGAAGCTGGTGTGGGTTTTGCAATCAAAGCTAATCTAGCTAACAAGCTTGTATGTTTACCAAAAGGGGTGAATGACAGGCTTATGACAATGCAATTGCACTTCCAGGAAAATGGCATGCCACCATCATCAGTGCTTATGCTCCCACCAGGACAAACCCTGATGAAGACAAAGAAAAATTTTACGAAGACCTAGAGACTCTTTATCATCAATATGGCAGAAAAAGGACAAGCTTATAATTCTAGGTGACTTTAATGCTAGAGTAGGCTCAGACTACCCGACTTGGCAGAAGACTAGGGAGGAATGGAACTGGAAACAGTAATAGCAATGATCACTTAATACTGAAGACTTGTGCTTTTCATGACCTTCTCATAGCCAACACTGTCTCCCATTTATCTAAATGCAATAAAGCTTCATGGAAGCACACTCACAGGAAACATTGGCACTTAATAGACTATGTGATTGTAAGGAGAAGAGAGAAACAGAATGTGAGAGTGACAAAGGCAATGTGTGGCGCAGAGTCCTGGACTGATCATAGACTTATCCTCTCCAAGCTAAATATTTGCATGCAACAAAAGTGACATCCCTAAGGCAAAATGATTAACAGAAGAATTAATGTCAACAGATTACAGCTCTTCTCTGAGAGAAAACAGTTTGTTGCTAAGTTGGAGGGAGAGTTGAGCCAACACATGGTTGGTTGGCAACAGTGGAGCAGAAAAGGAGTATTTTCAGAGATTTGGTGTATAACACTGCATTTGCTCATCTGGGTCAAAACACTTGCAAACATCAAGACTGGTTTGATGAAATGATGGGGAAATTCAGAAACTGCTAAACGAAAAATGAGAACTTCACAGGGTTTACCAACAGGATAATTCATCCATCTCTAAGAAGGCAGCATTTAATTCCATCAAAAGTAAAGTACTGGTGAAGCTTACAGAGATGCAGGATTCTTGGCTTAGTAAGAAGGCAGATGAAGTTCAGTTTTATGCTGATAGTAACATTCAAAATGTTTTTATGATGACCTGAAGGCTACTTATGGTCCAAAGGTCTGTGGTACATCTCAGCTACTTAATGTTGATGTAGCCACATTGATTAATGATAAGAACATGATCTTAGAGAGATGGGCTGAACACTTCCACAGTGTTCTCAACAGACCATCATCAATCAATGCTGAAACCATTGACCATTTACCTCAGGTTGAAGTCAATCTCTCCCTAGCTAAAGTTTCAAGTAAAGAAGAGGTTTCGAATGCTATTAGACTCCTTTCATGTGGCAAAGCCCCTGGTGCTGATTTAATTCCAGCTAAGATTCACAAGGTAGATCCATTGTTCATACAAAAGCTGCCTGAAATTTTTCAAGTTATATGACAAGAGGAGGGTATCCCCCAGGAGGTCAAAGATGCCTCCATTGTCCATCTCTATAAAAGTAAAGGAAATAGATTTTCCTGTGGCAATCCCAGGGAGGTCTCTCTCTTAGTCATTATTGTCAAGATTCTTGTCAGAGTCCTCCTTAATAATCTGATTCTTCACCTGGAAGATGGTCATCTACCTGAGAGATAGTTTGACTTCAGAAACAGCCCAGGAATGGTCAATATGGTGTTTACTGCCTGACTACTCCAGGAGAAATACAAGGAGTAGAAGACAGGTATGTACACCATGTTTGTAAATCTGACCAAGGCTTTTGATACTGTCAGTCAAGAGGGCTTACGGAAAATTACGTCAAAATTTGGTTGCCCAGAGAAGTTCATCGGCATTGTACATCAATTTCATGATGGTGTGCTTGCCCAAGTTCTGGGATAATGGACAATGCTCTCGTGAAAGTGTGAAACAAGGACTGAAATAAGGCTGTATGCTTGCTTCCGTGCTTTTTATCATGCCTTCAATGAGGACAAACACTGCATCAAGGTCAGCTATCTCATTGATGGTAAATTCTCCAACTTGAAAAGATTACACACCAAGACCAAAGTGGAAGGAATGCTGATGTATGATTTTCTGCTTACAGATGATTGTGCACTCAATGCATCCTCTGAAGCTGAGATGCAACAAAGTATGGATCGATTCTCTGCTGCTTGTACTAATTTTGGGATAACACCAAGAAAACACAGGTGGCTCAGCCACCACCACATCATCCATATGTGGAATCATCAGTTACAGCAAATGGAGAAGTTTTGAATACTGTGGATAAATTCACTTCCTTTAGCAGTATGCTTTCCAGGGATGTACACATTGATAATGATGTTGACACACACATTGCCAGAGCTAGCTCTGTGTTTGGGAGGTTCCAAAGGAAAGTGTGGGAGAGAAGAGGTATTCAACTGACTACCAAGCTGAAGGTCTACAGAGCTGTTGTACTGACCTCATTATTGTATGCCTGTGAAACCTGCACAGTATACCAGCACCATATCAGGAAACTGAACCACTTCCAATTGAATTATCTTAGGAAGATTCTGAAGATCATCTGGAAGGATAAGACACCAGACACTAAAGGCCTTTCTCAAACTAAACTGCCAAGCATTCAAACTGTGCTTCAGAGAGTGCAACTCTGAGGGCTTCAGAGAGCGCAACTCTGAAGCTTGCCAAAAAAACTATTTTATGGAGAATTCACACAAAGTAAGCATTCAAATGGTAGACAGAAGAAGTGATACAAGGACACTTTCAAGGTCACTCTTAAGAACTTTGGAGTTGATTGTGTGACATGGGAGACACTGGCACAGGATCGCTCATCATGGTGTGTCCACATTAGAGATGGTGCTGTATTCTATGAGCAAAGAAGAATTGAAGTAGCTCAAAAGATATGTGAGATGCACAGATTGAGAGAATCCACCCCAAATGTTCACATAGAGTATTTGTGCCCAACCTGTGCACGTTCTGAGCTTGTGTTGGTCTGATCAGCCACAGCTAGACACATTCTAACTTAACTCTAGCATAATGACTTCATTTTGGTCTTCTTTGAGAATGAAGGATAACAACCAACCAACAAACCAATAAAACATTTTAAAAGAAGTTTAAGAAGACCATGAAATAAGATGAAATTATCAAACAATGGTCATTTTATTTGGTAAGGGTCCTGGGTAAGGATACTTGGAGTATGTGACAGTTTTAGCTGGTTTGCATGTTTGTGTGTGTTCAATTTCAGTTCAATTCAGCAAGCATTTTTAAATATCTACTAGGTTGTAAGCACTGGTAATATTATGACAAAAATGACACAGTCCTTGACTACAAGGAGCTTACATTCTACATGGGTCCAGGGATATATATACATAGATAAGTCAATAAATGTATATATGTGTGTCCATATGTGTGCATATGTGCATGTACATATGTATACATATTTATAGTTTTTGTATATGTATTTGTGTATTTGTGTATCTATCTATCTATGTATCACAAGTGTAACATAAAATAGGATATACTAAGGCCTATTTTGTAAGTAGAAATTAAGGATGAAAAGGGCAGAAAAAGCATTTATGTAAAGGGAGAGCTTGATATGTATTATCAAATGGTGTGGTATATCATCCTGTTATGGATAAAGATTTTGATATCTCATGTTGTGAGGGATTGTCTGATGTTGGCTACTACTAAGTGAGAGTTGTGGCAAGATGGGGTAGGAACAAGATATTAGGAAGTAACCGGAGCTCACACTCCCGAGGCGGGGGCTATGCTAGGCGGAGTTGTGGTGAACTGGGGTGGGAACTGGATACGGAGAAGTAACTGGAGCTCACGCTCCTGAGGCAGTGGGCAGTGCTATGTGGAGCTGTGATAAGCTGGAGAAGGAACAGGATACAAGGAAGTAGCTGGAGCACGTGCTCCTGAGGCAGGGGGCTGTGCCACGTGGGAGTGGGACGGCAGAGAATGAGTTCCCTTTGTCTAGTCCCCTCCCTAGGTACAACGTCAACCCCAGACATCTCCTTCCTGACTTCCTGGGTCACGTACTTTCCCTTTGTGTAGCACTGACCCCAGACGCCTCCTCCCGGTATCTGGGCCTGACTTCCTGGGTCACGTACTCTCCCTTTGTCTATGCACTAACCCCAAACGTCTCCTTCCTGTATCAGGTCCTAGCCTCCTGCGTCACTTCCTCTCCCTTGGTGTGCTAAACCCAGACATCCCCTTCCTGTATCTGATCCTACAATCAATGACTAGTAGGCTGGCTGAGGAGGAGGGGCTAAGTAGGTACTTAAGGAACAGTAGAGATCAGAGCTCGCTCTCTCTTGCTCCTGCTCTCTTGCTCTTGCTTTCCTGCTTGGCCTTGCTGTGATGGCCTCTGAATAAAGTTCGAGTGTTTGCACCTCCTGATTGGCTCGTCTCTGTGTTTATCCAGGTGGGCACCGAAGACTGGTAAGTATGGCCTTGGCAGCCTGCTCCTTATAGGAGGAGAGTGCACGGCGCGACCGGCACATCATGTGAATAGGAAAACTCCACCACTGTGTTTCAATGTATACTGCTAGTAAAGAAACACAACTTTCAGGTGGGATTTTGAACAATTTTGAGGAGACAGTGGTGTGTAGTGCAGAATTAATGACCAAGATCTCTTGGTCAACGATACAGAATGATACCTAACACATTCTGGGAAAGTATAATGTTGTAAAGAGGCAGATAATTTTTTTAAAAGTAAGAACTAATTAAATGTGTTTTTAATAGAACTAATTTCAATGGCACCAAAAAGATTGAGGACCTGGTTGAAAACTCCAGAATCTCTCTCTCTCTGTCTCTATCTCTCTGTCTCTCTGTCTCTGTCTCTCTCTCTCCACACATTTACATATATATGTGTGTATACATACATACATACACACAGTACACACATATCTATATGTATATGTGTATATATATATCATATATGTACACACAGATATATAGTGATTAAAAAGGAAAACTTAAGAAAAAGGGAAATTATATAAACATTTGGAAAAAGAAATATGACTTTTGAAAGGACTATTAATTTGAGAAGAGAAATTGGGTAGCTCTCACCAGTTGGGAAATTCTTCTTGAAGCCACTGAACAGAATAAAAATATCATGGCAGCAACATCACCAAATGAGGCAGAGGAACCTGAAGAAAGCTGAAGATACAAAGGAGGGGATCAAAAGTTGCTTTTTTTGTAGTTGTGGCATTTAGTAGTCAGCTGAAAGAACACTTTAGCTGAGTGATTCCTACTTAGTCAGAGAGAATCAACTTCATTGACCAAACACTCCAGTGACGGTTATTCCCATATCACTGTGAGTTGGAAAAAAGGACAAGCTTTTCATCAGGGCTTGTTCCTCTTTCTGATTTAAGAAGGAAAAACAATTCACCAATTGTCCACATTTTAATGCTGATTCATAAGAAAAATGTTCTCATTTCTCCCATTCTTCTTGATGTCTTGATGTTGTTCCTATCTTGTCTTATACTGACACCATAGTACGTGATATATAATATGATAATAAAGGAAAAGGAAATGACAAACCTCTCTAACATCTTTGCCAAGAAAATGGGGTCATGAAGAGTTGGACACAACTGTATGCACAATAAGATAATATATAATATTATGTAATACATAATTATATAACATGTAAAGGTGACATAGTGAATAGAGCTCTGGGTCTGGAATCAGGAAGATTCAGGTTCAAATCTAGCCTCAGACACTTACTAGCTGTATGATCTTGGGCAAGTCATTTAACTTCTTTCTGCCTCAGTTTCCTCAATTGTAAAAGGGGGATAATAATAGCATCTACCTCACAGGGTAGTTAAGTGATCAAATGAGGTAATATTTATAAAAGTGCTTGGTACAGTTTCTGCCATATAGTAGACCTTTAATAAATGTGTATTCCTTTCTCTTCCCTGATATTCACCAGTGAATGCCTAGTACCTTATAATCTCTCTCCTATAGTTTTAGTTAGTACATGTCCTTCATCTAGTTCATGGTTTCCTAAACTTTTTAGTGTTGGGGACCTCTTTGGTAGTCTGCTAAAGCTTATGTTCACCTTCTCTGAATTTTTTTTTTTTGGCTAGGCAATTGGGGTTAAGTGTTGAATGTTGTTAAATATATAAAATCAAATACATAGCATTACAAAGGAAACCAATCATACTGAAATAGTTATCATACATATACGATAACTATTTCAGCATATATATATATACACATATATATACACATATACATATACATATACATACATATACATAAACATACACACATACACATATACATACATAAACATACACACACACAGATATATATGTTCATAGACCCCAGGTTAAGGTCTCTTTTGATTCCATTTTGAAAGCTTTAGTTTTTTGCTTAAAATGGCTTGCTGCCATCTATCTAGGTCTTGATCTCGTTTCTCCTTTTTCACTCTCAATCATTTCTCTCTTTCAGTTTTCTGCCAGTATCTCTGGTGACCCACTCTCAGAGCTAGCCACACAAACCATCCTTCAGTATACCTTTTCCTCTCATTACTCCAGTTATAAAAGCTTTAAACCCTTCATTGTATATCAGATAGACTTTTAAATGACCATATAATGGCTCCCAAGGTGACATTATCCCTTCTTCAAGGACAAAGTTCTACTTCATACATTAACTATCTAAGGTAGATTGTGATTCCTCACTTTTGCCATTTGAAATTTTAGACTTTACTGGACTATTTCCACATTTAAATATTTTCTCAGGTGTTCTAGCAGATCACTAAGTTTCTCAGGCCCTTCCCCTATCCACCCCCATAATAAGCTCCCAGAAACACAGAATTCAGTTGAATCCTTTCCTCGTTTCCAGGACCATTGTTTCAGCCATTACTCCCAGTTGAAACCTTAGACCATCTTGAACTCAACCAGACCAGCTGGGGAATACGTTTAAAGCTGTTTTGTTCTTGTGAGGGCATTTCCCCTGGGCAAAGAAACTACTTCAGCTGAAGTATACTAAATGTGCCTGAGCATTCTACAACTTTCACAAGATTTACCCTCTTATAAAGTCCATAGTTGCTATTCTCTCTCTTTGAAGCACCGTCTCCATTGGTCCCTTTTCTTAATACCTATAACTATGCTTTTTTTTTTAAACATTTATACAGTGCCCACTAAGTGCCATACACTGTGCTAAGCGTAGAGTCAGTATTATCTTATTTTATCCTAATCAGAAGCTTGGGAGGTAGGTGTCATTATTACACCCATTTTGCAATAAGGAAACTGAGGCAGATATTGGTTAAGTGACTTGCCTAGGGTCACACGAATAGCAAATGTCTGAGGCTATATTTGAACCCCATTTCTATGCCAATTCTCTAGTTTTCAAACCCTCCCCCAAAACTTCCCTCATAAATTCTGGACAGATATTATGCAGAATGGGTAGTATACTTTAAACCTTCAGCTCCCGTTCCTCTCAAGTCTAATTTCCTTCTTTCTTAGCAGTAGCTATCATTCACCTTCATTGTCATTTTTTTTGCATGTCTCCTTTCTCTTGTTTCACAACTGTTTCTTCACTAGACCAATATGTCCTAGTCCTAGATAAACAGTAATAAATCCCTAGACTATCACCCTATCAAGCAAGATTAAGATTTGAGAAGCTTAAGAATGAAGGTCATAAATTTGATTTTATCAGTTCACTGATGATCAGTCTCCCCCAGAGTGACTTGTACTACTCCAATTCACAAGAGATAGGTTTATATACATAATGCCAATACATTAGTTTAGAATGGGAAATGCACTTGGCCTAAGAAAGAGGATCATTATTCACATAGGCCATTCTTTTCTTGGTAGCTAGGTCCCTTTAGGAGTTAGAACTGTGGATCAGAGTATTCTTAGGGGAGTACAGAATTTGATCATATGGAACTAGATGTTGTTAAAGGTGGAAGTAGTGTTATTGTTGTTCAGTCATGACCAATTCTTCATGGCCCTATGTACCCTAGCATGCCAATACTGTCTTTGGGGTTTTCATGGTAAAGATATTGGAATGGTTTGCCATTTCCTTCTCCAGTCGCTCGAGGCAAACAGAGATTAAGTGACTTGCCTAGGGTGGCCAGGCTAGTTAGTGTCTGAAGCTGAATTTGAACTCAGGTCTTCTTGACTCCAGGCCCAGTGCTGTATCCACTGAGTCATCTAGCTGCCTCTGGAAGCAGTGGATTATAAGGGAAAGAAGCCTAGATTTGGAGTTTGAGCAACTGTGTTTGAATCCAGTTTGTGATCTTATTAATACTTTCTGAATTCACTTGACTATAGTAAAAGTATACTTTTCCAGAAGGTGTTCAAAAAGTTATGGTAAAGCTCTATCCAAATTTCTTTCAATTTTTGGAAACCTGATGAATTATCTTTATCTGATTTCTTTCTAAAGAGCTAGTATTTGATTGTAGAACCAGAGAATATTCTTCTCTGACTAGTGCTGGAGAAAGACTGACAGTTTCTCACCTTCCTTCTTTGAGATTCTATACTTACTTTTACCTTGGAGGAAGCAAAGTAGGGTGGAAAAAACACTGACTTTGGACTCAGTTGAGCTGAGTTCAAATCCCATCTCTTGTATTTACTACCTCTATTGAAAGAGTTGAACTATGAACTCCAAAATCTCTGTATAAGGATGAAGACCAGTTCAGAATGTTTCTTCCTTTCTCATTTGACTGCACTACTTTGGGACTTCTCTGAATTTTCCATCATTCCCCCATGTTGGGTACCTTCCCTGGCATGCCTTACCCTTACCCATGCCTTTTCAGCTTCTTTTGAATGTTGATTTTCCCCATTAGATTATAAGCTCTTGAAGAAGAGGGTCTGTTTTTCTTCTTTCTTTTTTCTCATTGGTATCACCAGTGCTTATCACAGTGCCTGGCACAGTAGCTGCTCAATAAATATTTACTGACTGGCTGACGGTGACTTGGGTAAGTAATTTCACTTTCTGGGGTCTCAGTTTCCTTCTCTATAAAATGAGGGTCTCTGTTGCCCCTTCTAGCTCTAGTTCAGTGGTTCCAAACATGGGGTCCATAGGTCTTTCATAAATTTAAGGGGATCTATGAACTTGCATTAAAGAAAAAAGTTCATCTTTAATATAATTTGTTTACTTTATAATCCCATATTATCGTATAGCTAGGTCCCAATTAATGAGAATAATGAATTCCCTGAAGTGGTCACATAGATTTAAATCCACACTATTTGAGGTAATAATTATGTAAACAATGATAATTTATTCCAGTTCAATAGAAATATACAATGCAAATTTGAATAATACAACCATTTCAGGGAATTCATTATTTGTTCTAATTGAGACCCAGCTGCATTTTATTCACTAAAAAACATTCTGAGAAGAGGTTCATAATCTTTACCAGGTTGCAGAAGGGGCCTATGACCCCAAGAAGGTTTAGAACCCCTGTTCCAGTTCTCAGATCTTAGGATCCCTTTCTCTTGGATATTTTCTGATGACATAAGGAGGAGTCACTGTAATCCCAGGGCAAGAGATTTGCTTTTCAACATAGTGTATGGGATAGCCTTCAGCAAGTTCCCACTAGTACAGCTACTCTATTCAGGCTCTTAATTTACATATTGTATGGTGGCTTCTGGCTTTGGCTGGCTTTGCTTTTAGATTTTAAAATCTAACTTCATCTTATTGAGGATGGGTGGGTTAGGCCACTTGTAACCCTATTCTCATTGCTACATTAGGTATTTACAGCAAATAAAAGCACCAAAAATAAAGTCCTTTTCCAAAAACCCTTCTTCAAGAAGGCCTGATTTATATTCTACTCAGGAGCTGAATAATAGAGGTTTTGACTGAGTAATATCTGCCAACAGTTCTGAGATAAGAGAAAGTTACTGAATTCTCTAAATAAAAATCAATCTCACCATTTTTCACCTTGGCATGACAACCTTAGGTAATTCTGAGCTCCCCCCTCCAAAAAAAAATCCCCAAAACAGTGCAAAATGGTACACAGAATTCTCTCCCTCTGGCAGGGTGACTGCAAATATTTTAGCAATTTCCTTGTGCCCATCAATTTCTCCTTGCAGATGGGCAGCCTGTCGCTATAATCAGATATGTTAGCTCTTTGTGAGAGAATTGGAAAGTGGTCTTACTCATGTGGAAATCTAATAGCTATCTGTTGTCACTCCATCTCTGTGGTATAGCTTCAGAGCACCAACCTGTCCTCCATGTAGCACCCTGCTCCAAGAAGCAGTGTCATTTTCCCAAACAAACCCTGCTGAATGGAGCAGCCATGACCAGTGCTACAGAATATAAGATCCAGGCATTATTTCCTCCCACTCTTGGCCTTTGCACAGTGATGCTGTCAGCCCCAGTGTCTCAGCTTAGCCAGGAATCAGTAAAACAAAACAAAGCAACAACATAAAAATTCCTTTGCACACAGAACAATCCAGGCATTGTTTACTTTATGGTAAGAAGATGCCAGCTTTATTGAATTTCCAAATCACACTAGGGCGAACCATATTTAGTGCCTGGTTTGATTGAAGTATTATTACCAGAAATCCCTCTCTATACTCTCATTTCTCCAACCACCTCAAGTCTTACTGAACAGCACAATCAAAATCTGTTTTGAAGAAAGCCAAGTCAAATCTCATAGTCAGTCATTCCACCAGGTATTACATGTCAGTTAATTGATTTTTAAGCATCTGCATCTCAGCTTCATCACCTCATACACCTCAGTGAATTTCTTGTACCTTCTCACTTGCTAGAGAGAGGAGATATCAGGTTCTTAGATTTTAGCAGAACTGCATATTAATTCCAGTTAACACAAGTGTTAAATATTGAGATCGTACTCAGTGTTAAATGAAATTGATTTTCAAAGTAAATTAAATCCTTCAGTGAAGGCAAGTATATCTTGCTGATGTAGAGAGGAAAAAACTTATGGAGAACCAGTCTGCATATATATAAGTTCCTTTTGGGGGAAATCCACTAAACCTAATATAGAACATTTAGTTGTCTTGTAAAGTAGCTATTATAACACTAAATTAGAGCCTTAGGAATTCGAATTTGTCCAAAAAAGTTCAGTAGAGGAAAGATAAATTATGAATTTTGAAAATGTAAATATATCTTTGATGAGGGGCAGTGGTCTAGTAGATAGGGAGCTGACCTACAAACCAGAAAGATCAGGACCTAATTCTCACTTTTGTTGTATCCTGGCTATGTGATCCTGGGCAAGTCACCAAACCTCTCAACACTCTAGGCATCTTTCCAAAACTATACATTTTCGAGATTGTATCGATATTGATAAAAGGAATTTCTTCTCTTGGGACTTCCCTATACAAATAAAACCACATTTACTCCCAGTCCTCTATATATTTCTTTATGTTTTACTCTCTGGTTGTTGTTTTAAATCAAAATGCAGATGACACAAAGATCATACAATATATCAAATAATGGAAAGTAGAATGAAAAGCATTTCCATAGTTTTCTCTATTTTGAATAACAGGGTTTAGAAGTCAGAGGATCTCTATTCCAATTCCTCCTATGCTGTTTACTACTTTTGTGACCTTAGACAAATCACTTGTTATTCCTGGTCCTCATTTTTCTTATTTGTAAAATGAAAGAACTGAATCAAGTATGCCTGTCAGCAAAGATCTATGGGGCTACTAATATTTTCTCAATTCATGCAAAGACTCACAAGACAGCTAGGTGGTGCAATGGGTAGAGCTCTGGGCCTGGAGTCAGGAAGATGTGAGCTCATCTTTGTGCATTCAAATCAAGCCTCAAATACTTAATAACTATATGAGTTGGCGAAGGAAATGGCAAACCCCTTGTTATCCTTGCCAAGAAAACCCCAAATGGAGTCATGAAGAGTCAGACATGACTGAAAATTAACTCAACAATAATATATAGTAACCTTTTTTCCTTCTCGTCTTCCTCCATCCAATTCTTTTTTTTTTAATTAAAATCTAAATGCAGACAACATATAGGAAGGAAGTCTATACACAAGCTAAACTAGTGGAAAACAGTAATCACTTTCATCCCCTTTCTAACTTATAGTCATTGATTTTCATGATATATATATATATATATATATATATACATATATATATATAATTTTTTTTTAATTTATTTATCTCATGTTCTCATCCCTGCAGACTCCCTGAACAATGAAGTCAGATTCCTTTCTACTGCTCTTTTCAAAAGAATGCAAGGACAGTTATGGTGTCACTCAAGTCATTTAGCTGTATTTATCCTTAATTGCCAGTAAAACATTGCATCAAGCACAATATTAGTGGGGATATACATCCAGAAAGAAACTAGTCAGTGTCTTTGATTAGTTTGTTATCTAATTTCAGTGTCAAGATTTACATCCATGAAAATGACTTCTGAAACCTTATGGTAAAAATCAAAAAATGCAAAAGTCTATAACAAAACTGAATACTTAATTGCTGAGAAGACAAAAAGGAGTGAGTCAAATAGGGTAGGATAAATTAGTGCAGGCTTCCTGGATCTAACAAGGTTGCCTATCTAGTTCATCTAATTCAAATTTCACACTAGAATTTTCAAGGTCTGTTATACAAATTCTTACTGCAACTTATGAGTCTATTTTTCATGGACTTTCTTTTCTAGATAAACTAATCTTGCCAACATCTGCAAATAACTTGCTTATTTCTTCCTTTTTCTATGACATCCCTCATTCCTGGGACAGTCCTGCTGCCATCTACCAATACAGGCCTTTTGACTGTCATCTCAACAATACAACAAGCATTTATTATGGACTTACTATCTTCCCAGATCTGTGCTAAAGCCCAGAAATAAAAATACAAGGTAAAAATAAAAAGACTGCTCCTTCCCTCAAGGAATTTATATTCCTTGAAAAACAAAACCTCAAAGAGAACTGAAAAGGAGAAAGGGGAAGGTACTTTCTTAGGGGCAAGGTTTCTAGGTATGGAAATTCAAAACGAAGGCCAGGAGGAGAATGAAAGTTATCTAGCCTTGGCTACTCCCACAAAGTGGAAGCCCTAGGAGACAATGTGAGAAGGAGGATGGCATGACAATGGAATGTTTCAAGGTGAGACAGCATTTGACTCAGGATTTTGCTATTGTTGTTCAGTCATTTCAGTCATGTCCAACTCTTTGCTTGCTAACTATCAACTTAAATGAAACACAATTTACATTCAAAATGAATGCCATGTACTTATAATGACCGAGCTTGACCACAGAGAAAAGTAGAGAAAATGTACCTTTTCCCCTTCATTAAAGATGAGGGAGACTGTGAGTGTGGAAGAATGAATTTACTGTCAGATATGGTTGATATTTTAGTTTCACTGAACTGTTCTTTTAAGGATTTTTCTTTTTTAGTCTTTGTTACAGAGGAAGACTTGCTTGGTGGCTGAAGGGGGAAGGATATATTGGAAATGAATGTGATGTAAAAATGGTATCAACAATTTAAAAAATATTAGTAAGAAATGATAATTGCATTTCCTTTTTGTCCATACTTTAACCACGATTTCTTTTTTCTTTTCTTATTGCTGCAGCTAACACTTCAAGAACTAGGTCAAATAATAGCATTGGTAACAGGCATTCTTGTTTCACCCTTGATCTTACCGAAAAGGTTTCTAGTTTGTCTCAATGATGCTGGCTCAATTACACGCACACCCACAGGTATATATAATATATGTATACGCACATACACATGTATATAAAATATATGTATACACACATATATTATATATATTTGGTATTTTAAAGAAATGTGCATTTGTCTATCCTATTGATCCATTATTATAAAGAGTTCTACCCTATCTTAGTAAGCTTAGGGAGATACATATTTTATTTGGATAAGGAAGAATCATTAAGAGTCAGTGTTGAAGCTCTACTTTTCTATTAACTTGAGGCTCAGGTGTCTTGTTAGAAGGAAAGCTTTGGGTCAGTACTTTGGTGGTTAGTTTGGCAGATTAGAAAGTAGTCCTTGTTACCAGCTAGTGACAGAGTTTAAGTTCTCAAAGGAGAATTCTTTAATCTACTGTCTTAGACAATATTTTGGGACAAGATTTCCACTGAGATCACTTTATACCCCTGGATAAGACATGGCCTTGAAAAGTCATTTTATTCTGCTGAAACAAATATTGTTTTTTTTTTTTAAGTTCAATAGTGGGATGTTTCAGCAACAAGGAAATAAATACCTCTAGAGGCATCTAGAGAAAGCAATAGCTTTGGGCCATGTCTGGGAGAAGCAGAGCCTATTTTGTGCTTTATGACCTTATAGGGTTTTACTGGAAGCATGTAACATGGGATTGTGTTTCTTCCTGAAAGCCAGGTACTCCATGCTGACAGAGCACATAGGAAATGTTCCAAAAATAGGGGTTGATTGATTGATTAAATTACTGCCTGATGTTAAGTTCTCCATCTTTGGGAGCTTCATTTACTCTTTTAGATCATTAAGCATGGGTTTAAATGTGTGTGTGTGTTTGTGTGTGTGTGTGTGTGTGTGTGTGTGTGTGTATAAGAAGCATTTAGGACATTAATACATTTGTAATGCAGTTTGGCTAGATGGAGGATTGGATTGGGGCAGTGAGGGATTTTTTTTTTTTTTACTTTTTGATTTAGCTGCAACAAAAATCATTTTGCTATTGTTGCTATTTAAAATGTTTGCTGGGCCAAATCCTTACTATTTGTATATATAGATATGTGTGTTTGTAGGTGTGGTATGTGTGTGTGTGTGTGTGTGTGTATGTGTGTGTGTGTCCACGTACATGTGTTCATAGGGTTCTGTCTAGGGAAGGAAGGATCAGACTGTACATCCCATTATTTATAGAGTTTGTTTCAGATAAGAAGTAACTGAGCTGAGAGCAAGAGATTCAGAGGGGAGAGAGGGAGAGAATAAGCATTTATATTGGATATACTATGTGCCAGGCCCTGTGCTAAGTACTTTATAAATATTAGCTCATTTGATCCTCATGATAATCCTACAATGTAGGTGATGTTATTATCTCCATTTTATGGTTGAGGAAGCTAAGGCAGACAGACGTTTAAGTGACTTGACCAGTGTCACACAGCTAGTAGATGGATTTGAATGAACTCAGGTCTTCTAAACTCTGCCAAGCACTCTATGCTTTGCACCACCTGGTTGCTCCAGAGTTTCCAGGCCTCAGGACTAAGGTGTGAGAGAGAGAGACAGAGAGAGAGAGAGAGAGAGAGAGAAGGTGGGAGAGAGGAAGGAAGAAAAGAAAAAAGAAAGGAAGAAAGGAAGGAAAGAAAGAAGGAAGGAGAGAAGAGAGGGAGGGAAGGAGGAAGAAAGAATAGGAGGGAAGACAGGAAGGGAAGGATGGAATGTAAGAGGGAAAGAAGGAAGGAAGAAGAGAGCGAGGGAGGGAGGAAGGAAGGAAGGAAGATTTTTAAATAGAACAGGGGCATTTACAAATTACTGGGATCTTCACTGGAGACTTTCTGCCACATTGATTTCAAACAATTGACAACTACTCTTTGAATCCAGCCATCCAACCAGATCTGATTATATCATCTAATTCATCTCTCCATTTTCTTCATTTTGTACTATCTCATAATAGTATGAAATACTTTATCTAAAGCTTACATAAACTCTTTGTAAACTATATCCACAGTATTACTTTCAATTAGTAGCTTAGTATTCCTATTAACAATGAGGTTAATCAGGCATAATCATTTTGCTATCAATTATGATTATTCCATTCACTTCAATAAAAGGTACACTTTGATCCTCTTAATTTTTTTTATGCAATATAGATAAAACAAATAAAAAACTTGTTTTATTTAGCTTCCCTAACTGGCCTCAATTTACTCAGCATTATATTATTTTAAGCATTATAGTATGTGTGTATACAAACACATATACATACATCCTATACATGTGTGTATGTACATATATTAAAATATATGTATATAGAAACATGTCATATTGTGAAATTAATTTTCTTGTTACCTGGCGTTGCTTCCAGCTTCTATATATTTCTCTTTAAAGATCTAAGTTCTTTTGGTGAGTTCTTTTTTTTCCAGGTGATATATCACATGTCACAAAGCCAAAAATCATTTCAGCTTTTCCCACATTTGATTTCACCTATAAAATCTCCATTATGGTTTTCTTCTTCTGAAATTCCTACATGTAATTACATCTTCTTATATATCTGATATCTCCTTCCATTAAAAAAATTGTATAGCAATTACTATGTGCCAGGTATTAATGCTAAGTGCTTTAAAATCATGATCTCATTTGATTCTCATAAGGATTCTAGAACTTGGGTGCTATTATTATTCCCATTTTATAGCTGAGGAAACTGAGGCAAAGACAGGTTGAGCGACTTGTTTAGAATCACACAGCTAGTATGTGTCTGAGGATGGATTTAAACTCAGGCCCTCCTGACTCTAAGTGTACTACTATATCCACTGTGCTACCTAGCTGCCCCAATTTGCCTATGTTGTTTCTATTGATACCCATTCACAGTCATAGTCAATCATGGGTTTCATCTCAAGTCTTAGTGATTCCTATGAGGTCAAAGTTCCATTTCATGAGCAACTCTAGTCTTCTGTTGGAAGCTTAAGCTTTGGGCAATTGTGTATAGGCATGTGAAGCCATGATTTTTCTACCAACTCTTTTCTCATATTTTGTATCCTGTGAATTTCAAGGTTTTTCAAGTGTTATTATGTGGCTCATCATTTTAATATCAAACTTAGGGGATATACATAATTATAGTTTAAAATATACATTTCTCCTTCTATTCTTTTTACTTTAAAGCCATTTTGATTAGACATGTATAACATAGATTCTTACCAGCCTTTTTTATGTATCTCTGAACAAGAATATATTGACATTATAAACTGTCATACAGAAATCCTAGTCCCATTTTAAGATACCACATTCTTAGGCTGCTTACTTCTCAAAGTAACTTTGCTCTTTTTGTAACCCTTTCCCTCAATGTACATTAGTGAAAACCTGTGCCCGTGGTCTTCAGTTGCTTGCCTAAGTCTTCACAATCATTGGAAGTATTCTTAAATATCTCCTGGAAGGAACATTTGTGCCTCCATGAATCACCAGAAATGGTTAACTAAACTTGGGAGGATCTCTGGATCCTTGGAAAGTACTGACTATCTTAAGGATACACATACATATATGCATACATACATACGGATATATGCACATATACATATCACTGGAGCCTATAATTTTTGTGAGATGATCATTCTACACACAGACTTCCAGTTAGTCAAAGAATTCCACAGCTGAAAGAGATCATAGATATCATCTATCCTAACTCCCTCTTTTGACAAATGAGGAAATTTAACATGCAAAGGTGAAGTAATTGCTTAAAGTCACACACCTATTTAGTGCCAGAGATAAGCTTAGAATCCCAGGTTTAGTGGCTCAGGATCTTTCCCAAATACCACTCTAATACCTCAATGAAAATGTAATTAGCTTTGATCAAAAAAATGATCTGAATGATCAATATAGTTCTGAAGAACTCATGATGAAAAATGCTATACACCTTCAAAAGAGAGAACTAAGGAACTCAGAGTGCAAATTGAAGTATAATTTATGTCATTTTATTTTTCTTGCTTTTTTTTGCAAAGGCTAATATGGAAACACTATAATTTTACATGTATAATTGATATTGCCTTCTCAATGAGTGAAGGAGGGGAAGGAGGGAAAGGGAATTAAACACTCAATTTAAAAAAATGTTAAAAATAAATGAGTAATACTTTTTTTTCAAAAAAGAAAAAAAAGCATGAAAATGTAACTAAGATAAAGGAGGTGAGAAGAGTCATCTACACAGCTTAGTTGCACAGTATATAGAATTTGTGGCCTGGAATCAAGAAGACCTAAGTTCAAATCCAGCCTCAGGCATTTGCTTGCTATGTAGTTCTGGGCAAGATCCTTAACTCTGTTTGTCTCAATTTCCTCAACTATAAAATGGGGATGTAGAGAGGATCACATGCAATATTAACTGTAATACAGTTAGTACAGTGCCTGGAATATAGTAATCAATTAATAAATGCTTGTTCCTTTCCCCTTCATGTGGGCAAATGAATATGTGATGAAGAATAGATATTCATGATAAAAGACAAGGGAGTATGAGGAAGATGAATACCACATAAATGAGGAAATAGAAGTTAGTGATCAAAGACAAGGGGGTATGAGGAAGAGGAATGTTACATAAATGGGAGAAGACTATATGTGAGAAAAAAGAAAAGAGCAATAAAGCATATTTTAAATATAAAGGATATACTTCTTTCATTATGTAAGCAAAAGAAAAGACCTCTATAAATAGGAATAATTTCCATAATTAAGAAAATATTTATAGTTTTACAGATGAGCAGGCAATTATTAGGAGTTATTTTGGTCAATTATATGCCAGTAAAACTGACGATCTAGGTGAAATTGATAAATATTTGCAAAAATATAAAATGTCCAGATTAACAGAAGAGGAAATAGAATATTTAAATAATACTATCTTAGGAAAATAAATGGAAAAAAAAACGGCAATGAGCTACCTAAGAAAAAATCCCCAGGACACTTAAGGAACAATTAATCTCAATACTATATAAACTAATTGAAAAACAAAACAGGTAAAGAAGGACTAGATTCTTTTTATGAAACAAATATAATACTGATGCCTAAAACAAGAAGAGGAAAAACAGAGAAAGAAAACAATAGGCCAATTTCCTTAATGTATATCAATGCAAAAATTTTAAATAAAATATTCGTAAGGATATGAAAACAATACATCACAAAGATCATACACTATGACCAGGTGGCATTTATAGCAGGAATGCAGAACTGGTTCAATATTAAGAAAATTATCAATAAAATTGACCATATCAATAACAAAACCAAGAGAAATATATGATTATCTCAATAGATGCAGAAAAAACTTTTCCTAAATTCATTCCTATTAAAAATAGCAGAGAGCTTAGGAATGATTGGGGTTTACCTTAAAATGACAAGTGGAATCTATATAAAATCATCAACAAGGATAACCTGTAATATGGATAAGTTAGAAGCCTTTCCAATAAGATCTTGTGTGAAACAAGGATGCCCATTATCACCACTATTATTTAATATTAAACTAGAAATGCTAGCTATAGCAAAGAGAAAAAAAATTAAAGGAATTAGAATAGGCAACAAGGAAACAAAACTATGACTCTTTGCAGGTAATATGATGGTAAAATTAGAGAATCCTAGAGAATCAAGTAAAAACAAACAAACAAATTCAAAACATTAACAACTTTAGCAAAGTTGCAGAACACAAAATAAACCTTTATTAATCATCAACATCTCTATATATTATCAAAGAAGTCCATCAGCAAGAGATAGAAAGAAAAATTCCTTTTAAAATAACTGCTGACAATATAAAATATTTGGGAGTGTACTATCAAGGCAAATCCAGGAACTATATAAACAAAATTACAAAACACTTTTTACACGAATAAAGTTAGAACTAAATAAGTGGATAAATATTTATTGCTCATGGGTAGGTCAAGCCAATATAAGAAAAATAACAATCCCACCAAAATTTATTTACTTCTTCAGTACTATACCAATGAAACTACAAATAATTGTTTTATAAAGCTTAAAAATAATAAAATTTATCTTGACAGACAAAGGGTCAAGAATGTTAAGGGAATCAATGAAAAAATGTAAGGAAAGTGGCTTAGCAGTATCAGATCTCAAACTGTATAACAAAGTGGTAATCATCAAAAACAATCTGGTACCGGCTAAGAAATAGAGCAGTGGATCAGTGGAATAGTTTAGGTACACAATACACGGTAGTAAATGGCCATAATAATCTAGTATTTGACAAACTCAAAGATCCAAGATTTTGAAACAAGAAACCACTCTGACTAAAATTCCTGGGAAAACTGGAAAACAATTTGGCAGAAACTAGGTTTAGACCCATTTTTCATACCATATACCAAGATATGGTCAAAGTAGGTACATGATTTAGACATAAAGGGTGATATCACAAGCAAATTAGGGCAGCATGGAATATTTTTCCTTTCAGACTTATGTATGAGGTAAGAATTTATGACCTAATAAGAGACAGAAAGCATTATGGGATATAAAGTAGACAATTTTGATGACATCAAATTGAAAGGTTTTGTACAAACAAAACCAATACAGTAAAGATTAGAAGGAAAACAGGAAACGGGAAAATTTTTTAAGAGTTTCTTTGATAAATTCCTCAGAGAACTGAGTCAAATTTATAAGAATGCAATTTGTTTCCTAATTGATATATGGCCAATGAATATGTATAGGAAATTTTCTGAAGAAATCAAAGCTATCTATAGTTGTATGAAAATCACTTTTGACTAGAGAAATGCAAATTAAAACAACTCTGAAGTACAACCTCACACTCATCAGACTGGATAATATGATAGAAAAGGAAAATGTCAAATGTTGGAAGAAATGTTGAAAAATAGGGACACTAACAATTGTTGGTGGAGTTGTGAACTGATCTAACCACTCAGGAAAGCAATTTGGAACTATGCAAAAAAGACTATTAAACTATGCATATCCTTTAACCCAGAAATACCTCTACTAGATCTGTACCCCAAAGAGATCAAAGAAAAAGGATGCAAAAATATTAATAACAGCTGTTTTTGTGTTGGGAAAGAATTGGACTTTGAGGAGATGGTCATCAGTTGGAGAATGGCTGAACAAGTTGTGGTATTTGATTGTGATGGAATACTATTTTACTATAAGAAATGATGAGCTGGATGGTTTCAGAAAAACTCTGGGAAGACATTCATGGACTGATGCAAAGTGAGGTGAGTAGAGCTAGGAGAATATTGTACACAGTAACAGCAATATTGTAAGATGATCAACTGTGAATAACTCAGCTATTCTCAGTAATACAATGATCCAAGACAATTCCAAAAGACTTATAATGAAAAATGAAAAATCCACAGAAAGAACTGATGGATTCTGAATACAGATTGAAGTATATTTTGTTTAAACATTCTTTATTATTCTTGTTTTTTGCTTGTTTTGTGTTTTCTTTTGCAACATGGCTAATTTGGAAATATTTTGCATTACTACACATGAATAATCCATATCAAATTTCTTGCCTTCTGAAGGAGGGGAGAGGAGGGAGAGAAATTCAAACTCAAAATTAAAAAAAATTACAAATTTTTATTTACATTTAATTGAGAATAATAAAATAAAAATTAAAATTTTAAAAAAGAACCATTATCTAGGATTGGAGATCGTCCTTTAAATTATCCTCTATTTCTCTCAATTTTTTTCAAATATCTTTTTCTCATATTCAACCTCTGACCTACTTCACTTGTCTAAAAATCTGTATCATTTTCTTCTTAAGAAACTCAATTCCTCTCTTATTCTCTTACAACCTTTTACCACAGAGTTCGTTCCATAACATACCCCTTCCTTTTGAACTGACTTTCCTAACTTCATTTTAGTCCATGGGAAAGTTCCTTTTAGCCCTTTGCAATCTGTTTCCCCTAAATGTTGTGGGCATACCTAAATATGCTTTGCTTTCCACTTTCCATGTACAGCTCTGCTTGGTTTTAACTTCACAAAACATGATGCTCCATCCAGGATAAGGAGGTCACATAAATTCTCATCATCTTGCTGCCAACTCAGCTTTAAATATTCAATATGTTCCCAACTCCCACAACTTTCTCTCCTCTCTGATTAGAGGGCTGGAGGGTAGAACATTAAATTCCTTCCCAAAAGTTCCTTTACAGAGGGTCTTTTCAGCTGAAATTTTCAGCTAATTCTCCACTTTTCATCTGCAGCTTTGCTTGGTTGCAACTCCATGATGCTACTGCTCCTGATACTCTCTGGTGTCTCTCCCTGTACCCCCCTTTCAGGGGTGTATTTGTGTGTGTGTGTGTGTGTGTGTGTGTTTGTGTGTCATATTCTTCCATTACATTGTAAGTTCCTTTGGAGGGGGTGTCGTTCTTTTTCTTATTTGTATCCCCAGAGCTTAGCACTAAGAGAAATGAATATTAAATAACCAATTATTGGTGTGATCCAGGATTTTTTTCCTTTTTCCTATTTCCTCATTCAAAGTGCACTCTTTCAAGAAGATCTCTGATCTTCCCCCAAAATTTACCTCCACCATCTTATCTAGGTAGAGTTGTTGCCCTACCCAACCAGAAAAACCTTATAAATAAAATATATTCTGGATGAATTCCAGACCATTGTGTTCTACTCAGGCTTGGGTGGGTGGTAGATTCTTTATCTAGATTGCCCAAGGCTGGAGGTAGTCTGGGAGTAAGAGTGACATAATCAGTCATGTCCCCCAGCAGCCCCTCATTAGAATAAGTCTACCTCTCATTATAATGTTCATTCTTTTCATTAATTGTTAAACAATCAGAGTTGATTACTGTCTTTTGGGAACACTCACTCTTCCAAGGGCATGTAAGCATCAAGATGTTGCCATGATCTGTCTTTGGCATCTGAGAGTGCTACTGATCCTTTTTATTAATTATTCACTAGCAATAATTAATAAAATGATTAATCACCAGAAATTATGTCTGTTAAACTTTTTATACATCTCAGCATATCACCTGGCACACAGCAAGTGCTTAATAAATGTTTATTGTATTTGTGTTGTATTATTTTGTATTGTGTTGTGTTGTGTTGCTTTACGTTACTCTTTCAGAAACTCTTAGATGTAGTAATCATTTTGTCTCAAGGTTCCATTCATTTCCACCTTAGCAATTAATCTCTCCATGATGATGAGAGTCATGTTCAGGATACAATATTGGCATTTTGATTCCTTCACATTTAGAAAAGCAAAATTATCATTAAGATAAGAGAATCAGTTATTTGTTACTCATCTGTTAGAAAGAGGGAGAAAAGGAGCAAGAGAGATACAGAGAGAGACTGAGATAGACAGAGATAGGGAGAGACAAAGACAGAAACAGACAAAGAACACTCTAATAGATATCTAGATAATTGATACCCGCCCCCCATCACTACCATGCTTTTGTGCTAGATTTTGGATCTAGCATCTATTTCCTGAATTTATTGCCTGTTTCTGAAATCTTGCAGACAACTTAAATAACTTCAGTTCAGCATTAGGCAAGATTCCAAAGAGTATTTCTTTGTTTCTAAGTAGAGGAAAGAGGGAAATTCCTCTATAATTAATTCTTAAAGGACTTATCATCCATTCCAAATTTACCAGTAGCAAATGAATTGTCCTATGGACAGTTAAAACAGAACTAAATTATTTAGATAACTATTGCATTTCATTGAGGACCGCTTTCAGAATTGTCTTCTAAAAAGCCTCTTTAGGAGCTCTTTTAGAAATATTATAAGCAGGATGGATAAATTTATTTTGAACCCACCTCTGTTGTGGCAGGGATGGAGGTTCTATGGGATGAAAAAGGAATACTCTCTGCTCCCATACTTAAAGCGATTGCCCTAGAGTTTTTGAATTGTATAGTCTATATTTGTTTCTTTCTTTTTTTTAAAAATGAAGTTAACCATCTACATCCTGAGGATTGATCATGGTATTTCTGACACTTTGAAATTAATGATAATGGGAGAAAAGATGTTAAGAATGGTAACCTCAATTTTAAATGGCTATTTTGTATATAGTTTGTTATACTTAAATATTTAAAAAATCAGAATTGTATATCATTTTAGTGATAAAATTCATATGATTTTTCTAAATTATTCTAGGGAATCAGAAAAGATATCCCACTGATTATATTAACAAAATTCCATTGAGAGATCATGAAAGAAGAGACAATGGAATAAGAATTGAAGTAACATTAAAATTGATCAACCACAGAGTTACAAATGTTAGTCTGTACTAACTCAATGTTTATTTAAATACAGGAAAACTGACAAAGTTGATAAAATGAAAGATAGTCATGGTGTTACTTGATATTGAGTGATTCAAATGTGTAGAAAATGCTTACAATAAACAGTTTTATGAAAGGACATCTACTGCACACCTTTGCGAAGTTAAGTGCCCCCTGCCTCAGAGATGTCTATCACTTTGAAGAACAGAGAGCACAGATGATGTGAGAACTGTCCAGCTAAAGTGAACTTGGAGGGATCTGGATAGTGCAGATGTCCTCATAAGTCACAGCATAAAATCATGCCCCTCTCTAGATAAATCTGAATGTAGTCAGTATTTTAAACTCTTTATAAAACTGCACCTGTGCCATTTATCTTTATTGTGAATTGAATTGAACTCAACCAATATTTGTGAAGTACAAAACATTACAATAAGTTCTGGGGATACAGTGATATAAGTGGAACTTGAGCCTGAATCATGTTTATTTGTTCTTTTTGATTTGTTTGTAATCTAGGTTCTGATTCTGTTTCTCTCTGGCTGCTCTCTTCTGCTCATGTTGTATGATGTTGAGAATAAACTGCTCAATTTATAGTCAAAAAGATCTGGGCAACTGTGTAGCACAGTGGATAGAGTGTGGGTCTTCAAAGTCAGGAAGACTCATCTTCTTGAATTCAAGTCTGACCTCAGGCACACACTAGGTGTGTGACCCTGGGCAAGTCACCTAATCCTGTTTGACTCAGTTCCTCATTTGGAGAAGGAATGGCAAATCACTCTAGTATCTTTGCCAAGAAAACTCCAAATGGAGTCATGAAGAGTTGGACAGGACTGAAAGGACTGAACAATGAAGATCTAGGTTCAAATCCTCCCTGAAACACTTGTTCTCTGGGCCTTATTTTCCTCATCTATAAAATTATAGGATTAGACTTGGTGAACTCTGAGGTCCTTTTCAGCTCTTGATCTCCAGACCTGTAAGCTCAGAATCTACCTCCTGTAACCTACAATGAAATTGACTCCTCTTTAGGTTTATAAGATACTTCTAGCTCCAAGTTTTTAGGCCATCTCTTCTATCAGTTACTATGTAAAGAGGATTCAAAATCCCTCATGGAGTTTCCTTAGCTTTAGCTGGTATCATGACTTTGAAAGAATACAATAGTGTCTTGAGTGAGAAAATTTAATTTTGGTAAAAAAAAAAAATCCTAAGTCTTTTTCACTTAAAAAAAAAAGAGCTTAAGGAATGCTTCCATAGCAAAAACATTTTTCCCTGTCTGGTCACAAAATGAAAAGATAGTTTTGTGGGTACAATTTTGTGTTGTTGAAGTAGAAAAAACATGTGAGTTTACTAGAGGCCTATGGCATATTCTGGAATTTTATGCTGTTGTCTAACTTTGCCCCAGGGAGAAAGATCCATTAACTTGGGTTTGAAATACTTCCCCACGCATTATCAGTGACAGGATTTCACCAACAGCTACTGAGTTGGCCAATAGAAAACTCACAGAAACAATGTAGCTGGTCATTTCTAATCAGTGTTATATGTTGGTCCAATAATAATGGGAGGTTCCCATATGAAGCTGAGTCAAATGAGATGAAATGAAAAGGGAAGGATGTGGACAGTAAGTGCTAGTTAAGATAGACTATTAGAACTATATCCACTACATCTGGAATTAATTTTAGTTACAAATTTCCCTCAGGGAGAGAATGCCAAATGGGAAAAGTTTCTTCTAAATGAAACGAGCCATTCAAGAAAACCAGCACACAATATTATCTCAGTTATAGACATTGTTTCCCCCAATCATTCTCAGTCACATAGGGAAAGTGAGGATCATCTGATAGACTGCCTCCATGTTTTATTAGCACTGTCAAATGGATAAGAGAAATCGAGGAAATAATTTTGAATCGTCCCATTGGTACAATTTTGGGAAGGGGGTACATAAGAGTTACACAGAATGCGCTGCCAAGGATAAGTTATGAACTACATTGTGGAAGGTGATAGCCATATCAATAAGATCATATTCCAAAGGAGCATAAGTGTAGTACAGTGGAAAGACCTCTAAATTTAGAGCCAGAAGACCTGGGTCCAAATCTCAATTACTCTATTCCTAATCTGTATGATCTTGAGTAAGCGACTTAATCTCTTTTCTCTGATTCTCAATTGCCTTATCTGAAAAGTAAGGAAGTGGAAGTAAACCTGAAAAGTTCTTCACACTCTCAATCTAAATCTATTGTAAGGACCCCGTGACTGGATCTTTTGATTGATCCAAATTTTTTATTGTCTCCTTCCATATACAAGGTAATAGATGAGGATATGACTCTACAAACACAAAAAGAAAAATAGTCCTTTTCCTCAAGAAGCCTACATTTAACTGGGAGTTGTGCAATATATAAACAAGTACATATATACATGAGCATTTGGGGAAGGTGAGGATATTAACAATCAAGGGGAACAGGAAGGGTTTTCTGTAGGAGCTAAGCTTTGAATGAAGGTGGGAAATCTATAAAGAGAGAAACATTTTCTTACTGGCATGTGGGACAGCTTGTGAAAATGCAGAGATGGGAGATAGATGGCCCAATTTGAGAAAAAAAAGAGAGAATTATAGATAGACTGTATAGTGAGTGAAAGGCAGAAATTTGCAGTGACCCTGGGTAAGTTGGCTGGAGCCAGACTGTGATAGGCTTTAAATCTCAAGCTGATGGGTTTACAATTTTCCCTAGTGGTAATAATGCAAGCCTTTTGCATGAAGCAAAAAGGCATTAGTTGTTTTCTTTTAAAGTTTAGTAAAATCCCAGAAATGTGTTGGTCCACATTAGTCTACCATGACTTTTTTCAGCCCACAGTACTTGCAGAAAAATAGCAATTGACACTAATTAATACTAATTATTCAAACTGTTATTATTCTTTTGGTTTAGCTGATCTTACTAATACGTGATGTACTATCCAAATATTTGTTTGAAGAAGAGTGAATTTTCCAGCTCTAACAAATGGTACTTTCTCAACTCCATTTTTTCCTCATGTTAGGAAGAGGACGGAGCACAGGTAAGAGATAATCTATGAATATTCAGGTGTTACCCCTTAGGGCAAATGTTAAACTTCTTTATAGGTTTGCTGTTTCACTATGATTTATGCTAGTACTGTTTTCTTAGTTTTGTTATATTGAATATCAGTTATACTGGAAAGATTATAATTGTCAGTATTGCTATGGTTCAATACAGCAACTGTGATCAGAAAGGAGGGTAATAGTTGTAAAGGCTTACATATTCCAGGATAATCCTGGAACAGATGAAGAGTTATTTTCAACTCCAGACAAAGTGAGACATGAAAAAAAAATCATTCCTCTTCTAGATTCTACAGAGACATTTGGATGACTCAAATAGCATCAATGGATGAAAATGGGCATATCCTTCTGGGGTATTCATAAATATAATTATCCAGGAATCTGCATTTTAGAAATTCCAAATGCTCATTGAATGTCATGTTGATCAAGCTTAATGTTTCGTCTTGATTTCTGACTATATCTTGTACAGTTTTGAGTTATAAAAGTCCATAGACAGTGATGTAATTGCAAGAATATGCAATGACAGCAATCTGACAGTTATTCTCATACCACTGAGTTGATTTCTTTATTCCTTTTCTCCATGCTACCAAGTGATAATGAAGTTGAAATTCTGTGAGATCCCACCTACCTCATTTTTTGGTCTGTTGAAAATTGTAACCCTAATTCATGTTTCCTCTTTAAAACACACACACACACACACACACACACACACACACAATCCAATACATTGAAAATCTGACTCACAAAGCAACCAAAAATGAGAGGATTCTTTGTTTTGTAATGAAGAGAGAGAATGTGATGAAATGCAAGGTTTGTTTCATTTGAAAAGAGAAAATCTGGGGTATCTGGGCTCCATTGACTATTTCCTTTCCACTGGAGCAAATCATTTAACCTCTTTGATCCTAATTTTGTTTATTTCTAAAATAGGGATCATAATATCTGTAATCCCTAGCTCTTGGAATTAATGTGGGAATAAGTTAAGTGTGAAACACTATTGTGTGTACATGTGAACTATTGTCATTTTTTTTAAATCAAATTAAGTACACAGTGAAGAAATTTTTCTGGAGATGATACAATGTTTAAAGCTTTGAAGGATGGTTTTTGCAAGAAACCCCAGGAGAAGAAGATTCCCAAAGACTGGAAGGATGATGTGTGGGGATTAAAATTATCCAACCTACAATAAAAGAGACTGAGGCAGAGCTCTGAGTCAATGACACTTTAGTAAAGCATCCATGGTCCCCTCTAATGAAGTGGACCTCAGGTCTTCCTCCTGATCTGAGGTACCCCTTTCTTCCAGGCCCTTGTATTTATAGAGTTTGATGCCTATATATACAAAAGAGGCATGGTAAAATACAGAATTTATTGGTCAATAGACCTTGCTCTTGAGGGACAAAAGTGACATATCGACAGAGGGTTCACAAATTGGGTGAAGCACGGGACATCTCTAATAAGTATTCGTAAGATGGTCATAAGATGGTGACCTGCTCATGTTGGACAAAAGAGAATGGTGCAGAAGTACAAAACTAAATTGGAGGACTTTCCGTGTAGTTGAGTCACCTCTGCCACACTGGGCTAGTTAACCATGACAAGGAAAAAAGGGTGGAGGACCTGTAGTTAGCTTCCTATGATTAAGCAAGTGATCTTACAATCTGCCGCTCATAGTTCTGGGGCCTAATATAAAGAACTTATAATCACTACCCCTATGGAATCATATCAAATTGATTGATAGTAATTGGAATAGCATAGGGGTCCAAATGACTTATTTCTCACAGATGGATGTTATCAATATCCTTGTAGCAGCTTGGTGTAACACATCTTCTCCCCCACAAAGTTTCTCTAGCTTCAAGTACTCTAGGTCCACAGTCATGAAAAACCATAGATGCTAAGGCCCAACCATTGACACCAGCGTATTTGCTTTTCCTCACTCTTATTTTGATGCCTTCACATGGCCTTTCCTTCATGCATGAAGTACTCTCCCTCCTATCTCTGCCTCATCGTTTTCCTGCCTTCTTTCAAGATTGAGCACAAATTGCCCTTCATCCAGGAGGACTTCTCTGGCTCCCTTAGCTGCTGATGGCTTTTCCTCAAAGATTATCTTTCATCAATACTGCTTATGTCTTGCATGTACTTGTTTATTTTCATGTCTGTCTCATCGATTAGAATGTAAGTTCCTTAGGGTTAGGGTCTGATTTTGTCTTTCTTTGTATGCTTAGCACTTAGTATTATGCCTGGCACATAGTAAGTACTCAATAAATGCTTGCTGACTAGACTTACTGATTAACAACAGATATACATGGTTTTTAATACAAACATCAATAAATTAATACCATTGGTGTAATTCTTGATAACATTACATGCATGTACTAAAAATCCTGGAGGCAGCTAGGTGGCTTGGTGAATAGAGCACTGGCCCTGCAGTCAGGAAGATCTGAGTTCAAATCTGGCCTCAGACACTTACTACCCTGTGACTTTAGGCAAGTCACTTAACATCTATTTACCTTAATACACTGGAGAAGGAAATGACACACCACTGTAGTATCTCTGAGAAAACCCCTTGGACAATATTGGTGTGCTATCATACATGGGGTCATGAAAAGTTGAATACCACTAACAACAAGTAGAAGTGCTACATTTTACCTCCACTGAGATTTCTGCTCAGTGTTCCTGGAAGACTTAGCAATTTGTAGTTGAAATTCAGAATTTGGATGTCCTTATCTTCACAAGGTGTGGTTTAAGATGTCTTGATTATTGGCAAAGGTAATACCTCTGAAAGCTTTTTGTTTTCAAAGACTTACTTGGCGCATAGTAGATTTTCTGAAGGAAACTACATACAGAATTATGTTTCCTCCATAACACCTTAGACACTTGGTACAAAAAAAAATTAACATCACAAGTACAAGACAAGGAAGACATAATTAGACAGCAATTGTTCTGGAAAACATCTGGAGCTTTTACTGGATTGCTCACTAATTTTAATTCAGTATGTGACATAGCAGACAAAGAATTGTCTTAGGCAGCATTGAGAGAGGCATAGCTTTTAGGAAATCATAATCCCTTTGCTCTCTATCTCAATCAGACCACATCTGGAGCACTAGGTTGAGTTCTGCGCTTTCATAAGCTAAAGACTGTCCAGAAGATGGCAATCAACATGGTGCAGGTTCTTGAGTCTATATTTCATTTGAAGGAAATGGAGATGGTTAGACTAGAGAAGAGAAGACTGTGAGTATGAAATGATAGCTCTGTTCAAATACTTGAAGATGTCTCTCGAGCAAAAATGATCTAGCCCAATCTATATCTGAAACAGGAATCCTAACCATAATATTAGAAACTTAAAAACATAGTTTCTTTTCCCTCCATGTCTCTGGTTTTATAACTGAACCTGAACTATTGGTTGTACAGATGGTTCTCAGGCTGTGAGCCACTCATTTGTATTAGGGGAAGTAACTTGTTCATGGTGCCTGGGGATCACTTGGTACATTACTTCTTCCAAGCATTAAATAGTTCCATGTTTAGGACCATTTATTCCAGAGTCATTTACTTGCTTGGGTATCCAGACCTTAGTGCACTCTGAGAAAGGAATTACTCTGTAAAGGTCTGAAATGGTGAATCAGTATGAGATGATCTCAAGCAAAGTTATGAGCAAGATAATGGGTTTATTTATCATTGATGTGCCTTCAGATAGGCCATCAGGAGATGTTGAAGTGATGAAATTCCATACCACCTAGATTCTCAAAATCAAGTACTACCCATATCCCTCTGCAGTTTGGAGCACCCACTCATAACTTGACTTTCATTATTTCTCATGCAGAAATTACTAGGTAGTTTTTTACAGATTCCCAGGTGTCAGTTCACTCATCTCAATAATCACTGTATAAACAGGAAACTGCCAAAGTAGAGACATAGTCTCTGCTCATGGCTAGATTGATGATCAGTTTTATAGACCGGAGCTTCATTCATTTCTTTTTCTTCCTGTACTTTATAGTTTGGAGAAGGGAGATGAATAAAATTAATGAAACCAAAGTGAAAACTGGAAGATAGGCCAAGTTCTTCAGGAGAAAAGAAAATGATGAGTGCTGACTTTAAGTGCTGTATGAAGAAATGTGAAGTACGTATTTAAAATACAAAGTTCATGGAGCTGGTCCTAAGAAGTTTCCATGAACCTGTACCGAAAGGTATTTGTTTATACTAGTTTTTTCTACTGAA
Source organism: Vombatus ursinus (assembly GCF_900497805.2). Taxonomy (NCBI): domain Eukaryota; kingdom Metazoa; phylum Chordata; class Mammalia; order Diprotodontia; family Vombatidae; genus Vombatus; species Vombatus ursinus. The sequence continues at coordinate 35,157,539 of NW_020954556.1, read as the reverse complement.
ATAACTTACTCCAGTGTAGAAATGGGCTTATTTTTCACTCCTTTTGAGCAAGTGAAAAATATAAATTCCTTTGGGCAGACATATAGTTTTCTATTTGCATTTGTAATAGCATATTTATTTATATTTTCATAATTCACTTTGTCCTGTATTAATCAGCCTGCCTGTGTCAGCCTACTTTGTGTCAGTGACTGTGTTAAGTACTAAGAGTTTCTGTCTTCAGGGAGTTTACATTCTCCTTCAGGAATGCAATATGGTCAGAAAAAAAGTATATACAGATCATGGTTTCACAGACTTAGAGCGGAAGGGTCCATTTTAGTTCAATCTCTCGATTTTGAAGGTGAGGAGACTGAGAGTGAATGGCTCAAGGTCATACAGGTAATAAGTTACAAAGGCACAGTTTTACCTCAGGTTCTCTTTTCCCCTCTATACCACATACCCTTCCAAATATAGGATATAAACAAATAAAAACAAATTAAATGGGCATAGAGGGAGATGCACTAACAGCTGAGAGAACTGGGAAATGTCTCTTTTAAGAAATGGTATTTTAGCTAATCCTTTACAGAAGTTAGGAGTTCGGGGAGGCAGATCTAGAGAGGGAGAACATTCTAGGCATGGGGGATAGCTTATGTAAAAGCATAAAGCTTGGGCATGGAATATCATTTAAAGGGAGAAGCAAATAGAACAACTTGGCTGGAATATGGATTGTGATGAGGGAGGAGTGTGTAATCATCATGGAAAAATAGCCTGGAGCCAGACAGAGAAAAAGAGTTATGGGGAATGGTGATGAGTTCTATTAGATTCTATTGAGTTTGAGATGTCAAATGGTCATCCAGGTGGAAAGATCAGGCAAGCAGTTGATGATATGATCCTGGAACTTGGGAGAGAGGAATGAGGATTAAATATGGAGAATTGTGAATCATCTATATAAACATGATGGTTAGGATGAAAAACTTTCAGAAGAAATGCAACAGCTCCATATAGCTAGGAGGAGAATTGTAACAGAGTAATGTGATGAAAATCCAGAAGGAGAATATATATAGGAAGAAGGAGTGTTCAGCAGAGTCTAATGTTGTGGAGAGGCTAAAAAGATGAAGATTGAGAAGAAAAAAGTCATTGAATTTGGTGATAAAGAGAAAATTGTTGGGACAGCTAAGTGGCACAGTGATACAGCACCAGCCCTGGAGTCAAGAGGACATGAATTCAAATCCAATCTCAGATACCAGCTGTATGACCTTAGGCAAGTCACTTAACCTGATTGCCCTCTCCCAACCCCCCAAAAAAGAAGAATTATTGTTGAGCTCAGAGATGACAGTTTAAGTCAAGTGGTGGAGAGAAGGCAAATCACAAAAGGTTAAGAAGTGAATGGGATGTGAGGCATAAGATGAAAGTCTTTTAAAGGACTAAATGATATTATGATATTATGAATGGAACTGCAGTAGAAGTTCCAGAGCTCTCTCCTAATCAGCACAGAAATTGTTCAGTGGTTTGACTAATTGTGAACTTTTTAAACACCAAAAGCTCTTCTCTTTAATTCCAATATTGCTCTGGCAATGGATGAAAGGCCTGGAAATAAGGTTCTTTGTGTGGGTAGAAAACACTGGTATTGTTAGCACTGCTGGCAAGTTATGCTCCTCAGCCTAGATGAAGTTATTATTCTAATTGTGAATCAAGTTTCAGAAGTTAGGAAGTTGGAAGAGAGCTAGGAAGCCCAGGCTATGGATAATTGACTGGTTCAGCCCTTTCTGCTATCTTAGCAGATGCGTGCATTTAAAATGTCATAAAGGTGTGGTTGTACTTAGGTGAGAATTTGGGAAAAGACAAAGGAGAATCTCCTTCCCTTTCCAGGACTCACAGTTTTCTAGACTCAGAGAAGGCTAAACACTGAATTAGGTTCTTCCTCACTCTTTGGTATCAGAATAACATGTTTATTTTATGTATTTTTATTAGCTTGAAAAATATACTATTTGTTACAGGGAAATTAAAGAAAAAAGAAGGTACTAAATTACTAATCAATCAGTCATTTATTAAGGGCCTATTTTGTGTTCTGTTTGAGGTGCTGTGCCAAGTCCTGAGAGATACAGTACAAATATGAGACGGTCCTTCTCCTCTAGGAACTTACAGATTCTAAAGTACAGAAAATATATACCTATATAGATGCAAACAATAAAATTTATAAAGTAGATACAAGGGGCAGCTAGGTGGCGCAGTGGTTGGAGCTCCGGCTCTGGAGTCAGGAAGACCTGAGTTCAAATCCAGTCTCATACACATAACACTCACTAGCTGTGTGGCTCTGGGCAAGTCACTTAACCCCAAGTGCCTCACCAAAAAATAAATAAATGAATGAATGAATGAATGAATGAATAGCTAAATAAATAAATGAATGAATGAATAAATGAATGAATGAATAAATAAAATAAAGCAGATACAAGGTTATCTTGGAGGGAAAGGAAATATCAGCTGTAGGGACCATGAATGTCTTCATGTAGGAGGAGATTCTAGAGTTAATCTTCATGGGGTGTGAGTATGTGTGTGTGTGTGTGTGTGTGTGTGTGTATGTGTGTGTGTGTGTGTGTGTGTGTGTGTATGTGTTAAGCTTTGACAAAGGAAGATTTACTGTGAAGCAACAGCAAGAACAAATAGGCAAACATTTGATCTCAGCATTTCAGAGGCATACTCTCCTTGTGCCACCTCAGCCTGTGGGGATTGGGCTCACTCTTAACATTCTTTCTATGTAACATTTGTCCTACCAAGTTCACCTCAAATTCAGCACAGTGTAACCACCGGATAAGTCCTCATCTCAGCTATTACTGGGTTGGGTCCTAAAAGTCACTCCTTATTCCTAGGGGCATTAATGCTGAGTTGGCTGTTTGAAGTTTTTGAAACTTACAGGGTCAGAGTCTCCAATCCCTTCACTTAAAATGTTGCTGTTGTTTGCTCTTCATTCTCGAAAAGGATCATGACATTAGGAAGATGATGCCATGACTTGCAAGTGAATTGGATTTAAGTGAGGCAGGTCTGTACAAATTCACCATCCTTACTCTCTCTTCCTGAGCCATCTGGGTCCAGTAGCAAGATACAGATCAGGATGAATGGAGATGGCCCCAGATGCAGTGGGAAATCCTGGCCTTTTTAAGCTAAAGTCTTTCCTAGTTCTTATTTTGACTGAGACAATGCCCATTCAGTGATTAAGGCTAGGTAAGATATAAGCCAAGGAATGGCCCCTTTTACCTAATAAAAAAGTCAATCTGGGAGGGGAAGACCCTCAGGGTTTCTAGCCAAAAAAAGAAATAATTACTGTTTCATTCACTCTGAGCCATCAGGGCTCAAAGAATGACAACTAAGTGAGGCTTAGGCTGAGACCTATTGTTGGCCAAGCAATGAGAACCAGAGAGAAGTGGGTTTAAGGCATGGTCTTTAAGAAAGAAATCTAGCCCATAAACCCCAAAATATCTTGCTAGGTTTCAGCCATCAAAATTTCCATTCCCTTGGGTAAGGTATGATATCTTATGTGGACAGAGGGAAAAGAAAGGAGGGAAGGGAAGGGAAGGGAAGAGAAGAAAGGAAGGAAGGAAAAAAGGAAGGAAGGAAGGAAGGAAGAAGGAGTTGCATGGGTCCTTAGTGGGACAGCTCAGACTATTCACAGGTTGTTGTTTGTCCTTCATTCTCAAAGAGGACCTTGACATCAGGAAGATGATGTCGTGACTTGCAAGTGAATTGGATTTAAGTGAGGGAGGGCTGTACAAAGTCACCAACCTTACTTTCTCCTTTGGAGCCATCTGGGTCCAGTGGCAATATATAGGTCAGGATGATGGGAGATGATCACTTCACTTTAAAAGGAGAGGAATGAATGAAGAGGCAAAGAAATAAGGCATATTTCAAGGGATTCATATTGGCCTTGTTTTTTGTCCTTTATTTTTGAAGAAAACCAATGACATGATGGGTGATATCTTGACTTATGCATGAATTAGATTTAAGTGAAACAGTTGCATAAAGTCATCAGCCTCACTCTTTCTGAGTCATTGAAAGCCAGTGGTAGGGCAAAAGTCAAGATAACTGGCAATGGCCCAGGATGCAATGGATGATCTTGGTGTCTTTGATGCCTGACTAAGCTGCAAACACTGAACAGAGCCTGCTTCAGCCACCTTTGTGGTCTTTGGACATATTGTTCTCACCTTCCCATTCTACTGGAGAAAATCTTCACATGTTTGGGGTAGAAAACCCCTAACTCACTGACAAGTTTGAGGCCTATTGATTTCGCTGGTTTAGCCTGTCTGCTGAAATGGTTTGCTGGGGAGTGACTCTGTGCATGTTATTGCTTCTTGGAGCCACAAGTGAGAGTTGGGTGACAGGTGGACAGCAAAGATGGATGAGCGGCCCTGAAAATGCACAGATTCTAAAGGGCTCAGCAAGCTCTCATACCAGAGGTACTAGTGCTCTGGGAGTATTCCATACACCCCATGTTGGCCTTAGAGGCCTTAGCAAGCCCAGGTCCTTTGTTTCTTATTGGACACCATCAATGGAGACGCACCAAGAGAGAGAATCTGAAGAGTTGAGTTGAATATTGAAGGAAACTAGAGATCCTCAGGGTGTGGGGAAGACCATTTCAGTCATGGCAGACAGTCAATGAAAAGATGAAGAGATGGAAGGTGTATGGTTACGAGTGGGCAATTGATTACTAACAATGGGGAAATAAATACTTGCCTTTTTTCTAAGTAATATCAATAGATTTCTTAAGAATGATGTTTGGTTCATGTAATTTCTTTTGGAGCTTGGCATTTCTAAGGGAGAGGGCGATAACAAAGTAAATATATTTCCTGACTTTTGAAACAAATGTAGTTTTTCTGAGAAAAATTAGTGGAGAGAGCTGAATGGTGGGACTCCCCTTGAGATAATGTTTGGGCAAATACACCTTAATTTGTTAAATTATTTTCATCCTCACGCCAAACTTTGCCCCCTACAGCATGCAGTGAGCTCCAATAAACCAAATTTTGTCTTTGAATAATCATTCTTAGTCTCCAAGCAAACCTACAGAAATTACATATGCATTTCAGAGTTGCTATTTGGCTCACTGTGACTAGAGACATGCTAAATTATGAATTTTTAACGTCATGGATTATTAAAAACTCAAGTTTTGCCAATTCTTCCAGAAGTACTGTCAGATGTTGTGGGTTGGGGAAAGGTATAATGATATGAAAGAAAGAGTAGGAAAAGTGGAAGAGAATGACTGAGGAAAAAGCTCTCTGTAGTTGATGTACACTTATCTAGCATACAATTTGTGGAAAATTCAAGGTTTCCCTTCAACAAGCAACATATGAATGGTCTCCAGATTAGATCTTATGCTAAAAACCCTGACATCTGGGCTATGTAGCTGACAAGTTTCTTGAGGTAAGATTGATTTTTCACTCCCCAGTTTTCTCTCACTAATGCGGCAGATTTTTAGGAGTTGATTTCTTCATTTGAAAACTAGGTTGGTGAGGTAGATAGAATGCTGTGCTTAGCATCAGGAGGACCTGGATCTGACTGTATGACTCTGGGTAAATCACTTAAATTCTCAGAGCCTCAGTTTTCTCATTAAAAAAAAAAGATCAGGGCTAAAAATAGCACTTACTTCACAGAGTTGTTGGGAGGCTTAAATGAGATATTGTAGGTAAAGACATTTTCAAGCCTTAAAGATCCATAGGAGGCAACCCGGCACAATGGAAATGCCTAGGGCACTGGAGTCAAAGGATCTGGGTTTGAATTTTTTTGCTAATGGTTACTACCCGTATAACTTTGGGCAAGTTATCTGTAAAATGAGGGTATTGGGCTAGATGACCTCTGAGGTCATTCCTGGCTCTAGTTCTAAGGTAAGTCTATGATCCTAAGTGTGTATGAGCTTTTTTTTTTATTGCACATATAAAATATGGAATATAGAAGGTAGTAATCTTATGTGCATTTTGTTTAATTCCTATATGTACCTGCTTTCCTGCCAACTTTTTGGGACTCACATCTGCAGCTTCTCTCTCCGTATCTGAATTTCCTCCAAATGATTTAAAAAACAAACAAACAAAAAAAAACCAAATTGTATATCTACTCAGCTGTGAATTGCAGCTATTCATTAATTATTTGGGAGTGTTCAGGTATTTGGACACTTATCTAGAAAACTATGGAAAAAAGAAACCCAGTAATGTATTGCTTGACTGCATCATACCTAGGTCTGCTCTCGTGGAAGACAATCTTACATGAGAATCTGAATCTTTCATCTGGCATTATCAGTTACCAAAAGGTCTGGCTATGGGGAAGCTTGTTCCAACAAGCCAGAAACTACAACCTATCTATGGCCTGAAAAATCTTAGAAACTTTCCTGAGGCACAGCTTTTAAGTTATTTGCCTATGGTCAAATAGCTAGCAAAATGGCAGAATTAAGATTTGAACACAGTTCTTCCTATTCAAAGTCCAGCCCTCTGCTTGCCACACCATGCCATTCCATGCCATACCACACTGCCCCGACTGATGACAGTTCAAATGGCGTAACATCTCTCTTTATGCACTAAATTGTGGTTTGCCACTTGACAGATAGTTTATAGAGCATAGAAATATAACATAAGTGTTATAAACCATTTCTTCCATCAATTAGAGAGGAAGTAAAAATAAAATCTTTCTACAATGGTTATGTAAACTCAATGAGAAAATAGGATTTAATTTATAAAAAAAAAATCCTTTGATTTAAAAAAAAATACCTGCCAATTCAGCAGTATGCAATTACATCTGCACATGGAACATGCCATTATATATCATTGCCACATAGGATGCCATGCCCAGAAGTATTCTCAGCTATGAAAGAGGTTTAGGATTTGTAAGATTTGAGTATTATAATAGAGATTTTTTTAATAATTGATTTCAGGAAAGTTCTTGTTAATCTTTAACTGCTAAAGATGTGATAAAACTATTTTAGGAAAGCTTTTCAAACATGAGATGTAAAGGATGATGTAGAAGAATACTTAAAGAGTAACCTCTTAATCTTTGTCTGCCTCAGTTTCCTCATCTGCAAAATGAGGATAATTATAGGATTGTTATGTAGTAAAAGGAGATAATATTTATAAAATGCTTTGCAGTCCTAAAAGTGCTTTGTAAATATTTCTTCTCCTGCTCCTTTTCCTACTACTATCTCTTATCACGGGCTGTTTTGGAAGAATGGTCCAGGAAGGGGGAATGATAGGGACAGGCTTGAGGAATGTAATAATCTGAACAAAATAAAAATAAAGGCCTGCAAAAGGGAGGCAAACATGACTCAGAGGAAAGAATGCTGGTCTAGAAGAGAATTATAGGATGGAATTCCACTCCTACTATTTGCTAGCTATATGATGTTGGGCTAAGCCCAGTGGTATTCTGGAAACCAGCTCTTAAAAACTTATGAGAACCAATTCTTAAATTATCAGTGTGAACATTTATATTTCAGAAATCAGTAAGTGTTGTAAATTTTAAAAATTATTATTTTGCTAATTATCTAGAATTAAGAAAGTGATTATGGATATGTTAATAATTCAGGTTAAACTAAAAGCCAATCATGTGCACAGTTTTTTTTCCCCCCAGAGGATTAGTTGATAAACATTTCCAGCACACTCCTGCCTAAACCTCTGTTTGATTCTTCATAAAATCATAGGTAAATCTCCAACTGAACAACTGTCAACCAAACAACTACTTAAAATAATAACTTTTTTTCAAACAAATTTACAAAACAAACAGAAAATCACAAGACAAACTTAGGCAACAATCCTCCCTGACTTCTGATCTTATTCTAGTGTTGTTGTTTAGTCTTTTCAGTTGTGTCCAACTCTTTGTGATGCCCTTTGGGGTTTTCTTGGCAAAGATGCTGGAGTAGTTTGCCATTCATTCCCTTTTCTAGCTCATTTTATAGACGAGGAAACTGAGGCAAACAAGGTTAACTGACTTGCCCAGGGTCATACAGCTAGTATCTGAGGTCAAATTTGAATTCAGGAAGATGAGACTTTCTGACTCGAGCCCCAGCAATCTATCCACTGTGCCACCTAGCTGCCCAGTAAATCGCTTACCTGGGTTTAAATCTGAGCAACAGATGCTGAACTCAGTCACTGACAGGTAGCTGGTAAGTTCTGCTGATTCATAGTTATAGAATTATAGACTCTGTAAACCACTCCTTTGGCCTGGGGATTCCTCTTCAGGCTTCAGACTGGGCTAGAGGGTGGAACTGAGACCCCACTGTGTGGGGTCTCACTGCTACTGCTTGCTTCTGAATTTGTTCTCTCCTCAGACTGCAGGTGGGATGGGTGGGTAGTAGCTGCAGTTGAGTGACTGTCATTAATCTACTCTGAACCTATGATTCAGAATAGATAGTAGGCAATAAAGCCCTAGTATGGGTCCCTTGATATGAATCCAGGACCCTTCTTGCACTGGCTCACAGCCTTTCATTCTCCATGCTGTATGTTCCTCAGTAGGCCCTGTCTCCAACATTCTCAGACCTTTCTATCTCCCATGCTAACCCTGGACTGGAAAAATTACTCGTTTGCGTTTTTCTTTGATTTCCCTATCAGGCATTGGTCTGGTATATTTTCTAGTTTTCTAGTTCTGTTTGGAGGATTTTTCTTTCTTTCTTTTTTTTTTTTTTTTGGTGGGGTTGGGGGTGGGGCTAGAGGGAAGCCCCTCACTGCACTGATTCTTGCTACTCAGCCATCTTGGCTGCTTGTCACATTCTTTCTTGTACCATAGTTATTCACATATCTTTTTTTTCTTCTACTATATTATAGGCTCCTTGAGCACAGTGTTTATGTTTTTTTTTCTTTCACCTCCCTTTATGAACCCTAATGTTTAGCATGGTGCCTATTACTAATAACACAAGAGGAAGTGTGGTTAAGCAGGTTGAGGGTTGGGCTCAGAGTCAAGAAATTTTGCTTCTGGCACACACTGGCTACACAATGCTGAGAAAATCATTAAACCTTTTGCTGCTCTAGACAAATCTCTATGACTGTAAGTGGAGGAGAAGGTGCCGACCTACTTTAGTAAATGGAATTTGCTTACTCAGGTGTTCCCTATATTTATGAAAGTACAAGTCTAGTTGTTATCCCTAAGAATAGTAATAACATTTTTTTTCTTAGCACTTCAGACTTTGAAAAGCCCAATGTTGTAAAAACCCAGGAATAGATTCTCGTCTTCAAACTTCAACTCCATGACTAAATCTATTATACCATTCTTCTATCAGTCAATCAACAAGAATCTATTAACCACATGAATGCTGAGCAAATGTTTATTGAAATGAATTATCAAATTTAATAGAGAAAAACATTGAACTCTTTAATTGAGAGATTATATTTAGTTTCAGCATAGCTAATAACAGAGTAAGTAAATGTAGAAGGAATTATTTTTTGACAAAAAAAAGAAAGGAAGCTTCCAATAGAAAGAAGTTCACAAATCCCTGGTTCCCAGTATCATCAATGCTCACATAGATGTACAAATTTAGGTTGGACAATAACCAATTTGCCCTATTTACCATTACTAATCTGTTTGTTTTCATTTCCTTTCATCTATAAAAATATATGCCACAGGAGATAAGGCTGAGACCTATGAATAAGCCAATAATTGATAGGTATGTCTAAATAATGAGAACAAAATACATAGTGGGAGTGAATAAACAATAGAGTGGGTCGGTGTCCGTTAGTGAGCATCTCACATCTTGCTGGCACATGGAGAAAACAAACAAACTGTACCCTCCTCCCCCATTTTCCTCTCTGAAACATTTCTAATCAGAAGCATTAATATGCATTTATTTAAAGAAAAAAAAATCTTCCTCTCATATTGCCAGCATGATGGTGGTCTTCAAATGGCATATTTGAGAAACCACTAAAAGAAAAAAATGAATTTCATTTGCTGAAAGCCTGAGGGCATTCAGAAATATTTACTAAATAAACTGAGTGAATGGCAGGAGGAGAGGAAACAATTTTCTGTATCACCAAATCCCACTTGTACAGTGAAAAAAGATAGTTTTTTGATTATCTTCACCATTCTTATTTATTTTCTTTCTATCTCTTTTTCTTAGTGGAATTTCTTTTCCTACAGAACCTAAACACATACACTGTTAGGGTCAATCACATTTTTATTTTTATACTTGCATATCACCATCATCACCCCCAAACTAGCATTTCTATTCATGAAATATTATATTTAGTTATGAATTAGAACTGAAAAATCAATCTTTCTAACTCGGGAAAGCTTCCATCAGCATTATTCTGCTTATTGACTGCCAAATAATGATGCAGATACTGTTCTCCAGCTTTTTACAAGTCCATTCACATGCTTTCTGCATTGCACCAAATTTTCTAATACAGAATAATATCATCAACAGGTTCTTTTTAAATGTGAATTTCCCCGCATTGTACTCTAGTCTTACTTTGCACCTTTTGGTGCAATCTCTGGCCTCCTGTATAGTCCTTCCTACTGCTATCCCTAAACTGCACTGCAAAATACTTTCCCCAACAGTTTGTTTAAAGCCTGAAATTGCATCAGAAATGTATTCCTTCAACTCTAGGTTTAATCACTATTGAAATATAAATACCTCTGGTTGGCATTAATAAGAAATTCCTTAGTAGTCATTTATGCTTTTTATGATTAAATTTATAGAGGCATTACAATTTGTTTGAAATCAGGAAGATGAGTCCAAAGCCACTTTTGACACAAGTGTAATGTATTACTTAACCTCTGTGTACCTTAAGCAACTCCCTAAGTTTTACCTACTACAATTAAAGTCAGAAGAACTAGGATCAAATCTGAGTTCTGGCATTTTCAACTGGTGTGGACTTAGGTAAGGAAGGCCTTTATCCACTCTAGGCCTCAGTTTTCTTAGGTGTAAAATAAAGCCTTTGACTAAACCAACCCTAAGGTCCCTTCCAGCTCTAAATCTATGATGCCTATGATCTCTGAGAAACAACCCAACTCTAAATCTATAATTATATAAATGGTCTTATTTTCCCAAGCAATAAAGGAGCATCCCTACCCTAGCAGCTTTCTGCTCTTGATGATACTAGGGTGTATTAGATGTTTTGTCAAAAGTAGGTATTGACAGAAGATGAGTAACAGAAGAAAATGAAAGGTTGGACACATTTAGTTAAAACTTGATCTGCCTCACACTTTTATCTGGGGTTAGGTGTGATTGCAATCTAACATATTGGATTCTTTTTTTTGCTATTCATTATAGACATTCCAAGTATAATCACACAGCTTTCATATGTTCAGAGAATAACCAGGATGGAGTAATACCAATTTGTTGTGATGGACACATTGAATAATAGATTGTCACGGTATGGAAAGACGATATTGCAAGCAGTAGAATTTGTACTAAGACACATGGAATAGCACAAACAATATTGAATTGAGGGTCAGAGGATCTAGGTCAGAGCTTGCACTTTGCTGCCTCCTACCTCAGTAGCCTTGGACAAATCTGTTAACCTCACTGGCCTCTGATTTTTTCATTGATAAAGTTAAGTTAGAGTACTGATCTCTTGGTTCTATGATTGTCCAGGTAAGGTTACAAATAGAACTGTCAAAAAAGAGAGCATATGTATGTGTGTGTATACACACATACATATATGTATATATACGATATTATATATAGTAAGCATTTTATAATTAGGGAGTATTTGACACTTTATAGTGCCTACCCCTCAAGAAATGCAAAAAATAAATATTTATGTAGGACTTCAAAATTTGTATCTCCATCTAGTGGCAACTGAGTGAAGCAACACTTTAGTTTTAAAGCTATTTATCATGACTGATTTTTGGTAGTTTAGTGAAGGGAGATGTAATAAAAGAGTTTGAGTTCAATTAACTTTTATTATCAACCATTCTTACAATTTAAACCAAAATGAGCAGAATGAAGAACAGTTAGGAACAATTGCTATGATGAGAAAGTTAAAGAGACTTACAAATGATGAAAAATAAAAATGATGCATGGTAGAATTATCTGATTTTAAACTATTGGCTATATCAGATACTATCACAAAATGTATTACATCTATTATTATTTTTCTTTCTTCTTTTTTGGATAGAGAAGTTCAAAATGGATTTGATCATATTTCTGCCCTATGCATCCCTCCTCCAAACATCTTTATGTTTGAAGAGGTCACTAGTGTTCCCAGTCATCCAGGGTTATAACTTTGAAAGTATCTTTAACTCTTTCTCCTACTTCTTCTCCTCATATCCAATCAGGTGAAAAATGTAATCATTTTTACTGTTCACACCTCTTGCATCTGTTTCCCTTTCTCTATTCATACAACTCTTTTCTTGGTTGAAACACTCATTTCCTCTCTGTCTACAGAACTAACTTCATAATTGATCTCGTTGGTCCCAGCCTTTTTTCATCTCTAATTCATTTTCCAAATATCGGACAAATTTATATTCCTAAAACAAAGATGTGACCAAATCATTCTCCCTACAGAAATTTCCAGGGGCTTCCTATTGCCTCTGGGATAAAATATATAATACTTAGAATATCATTTAATGTTCACCATAATATGGCTCCTACTCGTTTTTGTATTCCTTTCATATCATTCTCTTCCACCCGCTCTCTGTTCCCAGAAAATTGCTAATTATTTACTCAAACAATCAATCAAGAAGCATGTATTAAGTTCTTACTCTGTGCCTGGCACCATACTAAATCCTAGGTATATAAGGTAAAAGAAAAAGCATCTCTTTTGCCAAGGAGCCTATATTTTAATGGGGGAAACAGATATAAATAAACACACATGAATAATTATAGGGTAGAAGAAAGATAAACTTAGAGGGAATGGTACTAATGTTCAGAGCAATAGAAAAAACATCTTGGAGGAGGTGGCAGTTGAGTTAAAGGAAGCCAGAGATTCTTTGAGTTTGGCATTGATGGGGAGAACATTCCAGGCATGGGGAACAGGTACTGGATGTAATGTATGAAGTACAGTCTAATTTGTGAGGAACAGCTACTAGATCCTTCATGACTTGATCAATCAGGACATGGAGGAGAGGAAGAAGACTGGAAAGGGAGGAAAGGTCCAGGTTGTGAAGAACTTTAAATGGCAAACAAAAGATTTAATATTTCATCCTAGATGTAATAAGGAGCCACTGGAGTTTCCTGAGTTAGGTGGGAGGGTATAATATGGTCAAAATTATGCTTCAAGAAAATCACTGTGGCAACTGAGTGCCTAATTTGCTGGCCTGAATGGTGGCTGCATAATTAGAAAGAAGGGAATGCATATGAGAGATGTAAATGTAGGAAAAAAAAAAGATTTTGCGACAGATTGGGTGTGTAGGATGAGTAATCTTCTCAGTCACCCAGGCCTATAAGGTTATGGGAAGATGGTGGTACTCTCAATGCTATTAGGGAAGTTAGGAAAAGGGCTGGTTTAGAGGAATATAATGAAACTTTTAAAAAAACTTTTGTTTTGCATGTTAAGTTTGAGATATCCATGAGAATCCATTTCAAAACATCCAGAAAGAAGTTGGTTATAGAAAAGTGGAACTCAGGAAAGAGAATGGTATCTTACATTCATTTGCATAAATAACTTAATCAATGAGACCCAATAGATCACTAATTGAAAGGGCACAGGGAGAAAACAGAAGAGGGCCCAGGAGAGAGATGAGAGGCTACAGTTAATAACATGAACTGGATGAAAATTTAGCAAGAAAGACTAGGGAGCAGTCATATAAGTTGGATGAGAATCAAGAGAAAGTAAAGGCACGAGGAGAAGAGAGTATATCCAGGAGGAGAAAGTATCACTCTTACCCATTTTGTGTGGAGAATTCATGGAACAGGATACAGATTGAGAAGAGGCCATTAGCTTCTGTGATTAAGATATCATTGGTAATTTTGGAGAGAACTATTTCATTTGAACATTGATGTCAGAAGTCAAAGTGCATATGAGGTACCACCTATCAGATTGGCTAATATGACAGAAAGGGAAACTGATAAATGTTGGAGGGGATGTGGAAAAATTGAGACATGGATGCACTTTTGGTGGAGTTGTGAACTGATCCAACCATTCTGGACAACAATTTGGAACTATTTTGAGAAGGCTATAAAAATGTGCATATCCTTTGACCCAGCAATACCAATGCTAGGTCTATATCTCAAAGAGATAAAGTAAAAAAGAAAATGACCTATACATACAAAAAATATTTATAGCAACTCTTTTTGTGGTGGCAAAGAATTGGAAATTGAGGGGAAGTTGATTAGTTGGGGAATGGCTGAACAAGTTGTAGTATGTGATTGTGATGGAATACTATTGTGCTACAAGAAATGGTGAACAGGAGGGTTTCAGAAAAACCTGGAGTGCTTTATATAGACTAATGCAAAGTGAAGTGAGCAGAACCAGGAAAACACTGTACACAGTAATAGCAATACTGTACAATGATCAACTGTGAATGATTTAGCTTTTCTCAGCAACACAGTGATTCAAGATCATTCCAATGGATTGTGATGATGTTATCCACCTCCAGAGAAAGAAGTGAGGAAGTCTGAATAGAGATCAAAGCATACTTTTTTAACTTTTTTTTTTGTTTTTGGTCTATTTTATTTTGCAACATGGCTAATATGGAAATATGTTTTGCATGATTGCACATGCATAATCTATATCAAATTAATTACTGTGTAAGGAAGGGGGGAGAGGAAGGAGAGAATTTGAAACTCAATTTTTTAAAAAAATGAATGTTAAAGATTGTTTCTACATGTAATTGGAAAAAATAAAGTATTAAAAAAGAGTGCAGTGCATTTAAAATCTGCTAATCTCCCACTTTTCACAAATTGTCTACCATACATAATACATATTTGTTGAAGATATGAGCCAAGCCTCATGAGCTTTCACCATAACTGCTTTGAGTGTTTGAAAATGAAAAAGATTTGTCTGGAGTTTTTTTTTTTTTAATTAGATAGTAGGAAAAATCCTTGAATATTATGTAGTTTGAGCCTGTCATATTGCAGATAAGGAAACTGAGGCATAATTAGATCAAGGGACTTGCTCTAAGTCACAAAGTTAGTGAGTGACAGAACCAAGATTCAAACCATTTCTTCTAATTCCAAATTCCATGTTTCTTCTATAATGCCATAACTATTTATATGCTTTCTTTATAATAAAGATTATATTCCAGTGAATTGCTAGTGTGTAAAGGAGGAAGAACTCCACTAAAATTGTGTTTGGGAAGGGGAAGACCTCTTCCCTTTTAATTTTTTTAGCTATGAAAATCCCATATCAAACTTAAGAAGAATTAAGAAACCATTAGTAGGCAAGCAGATGGACTATATATAAGCTGTCCTTTCACTTTTTCTGAGATCTTTCAAGAATGAACTAGTGTAAAAGTTTATTAAAGTCTTTGGTTTAGAGCAGGAGTTCTTAACCTTGGGTCTATGAATTTGTTTTCTAAACTATTTTGATTACTTTATTTCAATATAATTAGCTTCCCTTGTAACCCTATGTATTTTATGCATTTAAAAACATGGTTCTAAGAAGGGATCCAAAAACCTCAGCACAGAGCCAAAGGGGTCCATGATACAAAACAGGGTAAGAACCCTTGGCTTAAGGAGAAGAGCCAGATCTTCTTTCCTCTTTGTGTAAATTTGCAAATGTGTAGGAGAAAACAAGGTATCTGTATTTCAAAGTGATTGCTGGAATTCAAAGTGTGGAGACAGTAAATTATGCATTGATTCAAAGATGTATAATGTTCTTCAAATCATGTGTAAAGTGTTTTTTAGGCATCATTATACCAGCATAGGGAAATAAAGAATGGATACTTTTCCTTCATTGGTATGTGAAGAAACAAAGAGAACAGCTCTTTTGCAAATGATTTTATAGTGTAAGAATAAGCTAACTATCAACCAAATCTGGTCTCAGATACTTCCTATCTGTGTGATCCTAGGCAAATTATTTACCTTATTTCTGCCTCAGTTTTTTTACTTGCAAAATGGAGATAATAATATCACTTATTGCCCTTATCTTCCAGAGTTATCGTGTGGATAAAATGAGATATTTGTAAAACATTGGTCAAACTTCAAAGCACTATATAAATGCTATTACTACCACCACTACCACCACCACCGCCACCATCATTACTACTATTATTACTACTACTACTACTACTACTACTACTACTACTACTACTACTACTACTACT